>NC_134827.1:1297710-1602087 GCF_004210375.1 Tachypleus tridentatus | reverse complement strand
AAACTCGTTATTTTTTAGAGAATTATGTGGTTGCACCTCCAGCACGTGACTGGAAATGGACAAAAATAATAAGTTTGATTAATTCTTTGGAATTTAGGGGTTTTTTTCTCCATGAAAATTAAACTAAAATAATGCCAAAATAGTAAAAGATATACCATGACTTGCTGAATTCGTAAGTAGACTAACAAATGGATTTGTGAAATATATATACTTGTACTTACTTATAACAGTACCCGACCTCATATGAAGAATTGCACACACATTTCTATGCTTGCTTCATCACACTTGAGACCCCTATGTAATTTACACAGAAAATGGGTCATTTCGGGGCTATTATTGTAACCGGATATTTCTCAATACAATGCGAAATATTAACCCAACCGCTAGTGAACAATACAAGAGTGTCAGAGGTAGCTGTTTGAGACTGGTAACATGTATGAACATTTCCCGTTACAGTTAGATTCATATACAATCCAGAACATTATTAAATTAACTTAATATTTATTTTTTCAGATGTTGGCAGTTCAAACATCTTAGGTTTATTTGTGAAGCGTCTCAGTCGTTTTCATTGTGAGTCTTATTTTGTGAGTTAGTATAACTTATAAAATAATACACAATTATCATTCTTTTCATCAGGCTAGTTTGTTTTGTAAATAGTAACATATCCTGGCTTGTCTCTCCGTTTGGTTATGTGTATTCCAAATCGAGGAGAGCTGGCAACGGAGTGGTTTGATATTAAGTTTAATAAATAAATACTCTTCATCACGTTACAGTCTTTACAATGGAACATTGAACGTGCTAACGTGTTGGAAGGACAGTATCTAATTCATTTTTTTGTAATAACTTAGATTTAGTAATATGCACCGTTTTAATTTTTGCTTCAGTCTTCGTTGTTTGGTATAGTATGTTTACGTGACAGGGTTACCTGCTTAGAGCTTTCTAGATTTTTAACGCAGGTAGACACTGAAAATGAAAGATACATCTGAGATGTTATTTTTCGCCTGTCCAGAATTCTAATGGGAAGGATGTGGGCATGTTACCAAACAATTTGACAGCCCTTACAAATTCAAGAAAAGTTAACTATGACCCCTAGTTATCGCTATTTACTCATCGTGTTCGTAAGAAAACGTTAGATTGCTCTCAGTAGACTCATTATTGTCAGTTTCAAAATTGCAGCTCGAGTGATTATTAGTGACAAAAGAAATTATGAGACCTTTTAAGGTCGAGAAATCCAGCTTCATCCCCCTAACACACCTGCACAATTCATTTTTTAGGCACTTACACACTGTAAAACCAAGCTGACTTCATTACTGTTCAATGAATTTAGAGGGTCAGAGATAAATTATTCAATGCATTATTGTTAAGTATAAAAGTTTCGACTGTTGTTAGGTTATGGTGTTAGAAGCAGCTAATATGGATGGTTGTATAGATCCCGTGCCTTAGAAGCTGTGCGATCGACCTCACTTGGGTGAAATCTGACTAGATTTTGTCCATGTGTAAAACAGTAACTTCTGTCATACTACCAGCGTCATTATGAACATGAAACCTTACTGAATAATGTGTACACCAAACTTTAACCTACCACGAGGCCTTAGAAATCTTAAGTCTACTCGGGCTGGAGAATGGAATAGCATATTGTAAAGCACTAATTAGTGAACATACTTGGTAGATGTAGAATCAATCTCGTTTTACCCCCCCAGTAGCACAGCAGTGTGTTTGCGGACTTACAACGCTAGAAACAGGGTTTCTAACCTGTGGTAGGCAGAGCACAGATAGTCATTGTGAAGCTATGTGCTTAATTCAAAGCAACAACATCAATCTCGTTTTTACCAAATTATTCAAACTTGGACTCTAATTAGATTCTCTTTGAAGTTTCTATTTAATGCTTTCTTTCTTAATGGAACCAGATGCAAGACATGCAGAGAAAGCCCACTACACTTCTCCCTTTTCCCAGTTTTCATTTCTGAAGTATTACGGTGGAACAGCGGCAAGTCTTCGATTTTACGACTTTAAAATCAGGAATTCGATTCCTATCGATGAACACAGCAGATAGCCCAATGTGGCTTTGCTATAAGAAAACACACACTCATTCCTGTAAATAAAACATCGTATATTTTCTCATTGTTTTCACAGTACAGTGTTTTATTTTGTCAGCGAAGCTTCATAACTGAGCATATTTTTTATCGTCTAGAATACTCGTCCACATGACAGATGTTGTAATACCGAAAAGAATGTTATCTTGATACCAGCCTAAACTTTGTTTAAAATTCCGATAATTGATCTCATTTATTACATATGAATTATCTGTGTCACAATAAAGTAGTAATAAGATGAATATATTAGAAACGGACAAACAGAGAGGCTCGAAGTTATTCTTGGTATTATCAACCCATTTTTACCAAATAAAGTATTTTCAAGGTTAACGTTCAAATAGTTGAGAATATGAATATGTGTATTAACATCACGTTTTGTGTGTTTATAGACACTTCCGATACGCACACCCTTTCTTTTCACAAACGACCGTTCTACATATTCGCGAACAAAGGTTAAAGCGTGCTTAGCGCCATTTCTTTTTTAAATATGTTTTGAATAAACAACTTTTTATGGTTCTGTTCACCGAATAAAAGCACAGCTGTTGTCTTTAGTTTCGACTGTTTTTTTTTCGCATTAATCTGATTCTTACACTTTTAAAAATTCTTTAAAGCCCCAACAAAAACTACTTGAGATACAAAATATTCAATAAAAAACCAGTTGCGATACAAGATATTCGATAAACAAAAACAGTTGTGATACAAGATACTTAATAAAATGGTTTAAAGTCAGCTTAGCTTTACTATACCTCTCTTCATTCTACGGGTGACTGAATTAAGTTTCTGAAAAAAATATATTTGTGATAACACAATTAGTGAATGCCCTGAAGAGTAAATAAACATCAAAACCATAAAGAGTTTGAAAAAATGTAAACGGATTAATTGCCGTATTCATATGGATTATCTGTGTGTGTGTGTTTTCTCATAGCAAAGCCACACTGGGCTATCTGCTGAGTCTACCGAGGGGAATCGAACCGCTGATTTTAGCATTGTAAATCCGAAGAATTACCGCTGTACCAGCGGGGAACTTATTTAGATTAACAAGGTATACTTGGCATTGACTACTTTCTACTTAAACTAGGAATTTATTTTCCATTATTCTGCTTGTTTTTCAAATATAGAAGTCGTGGCAAAACTGAAGTTCATACTATGTAAAAACTACACTGAGAAACACAACACCAACATAATTTATAAGCTAGGAATTGCTGAATAACTAATGTTCTACTTCCATAAGTTATTCTTCGTCCTACAACACGTAGTTTATAAAAGTAGTAGACGTAAGTCTCAATATCACGTGTTACCTCACATATATATATATATATACACACATACGGTCTTTACTAGGTGTGATTTTCTACGTGGCTTAATTATTTAAAGGGATTTTCACAAAAAATTGTGTATTAGAAAAATCCAGCTTCTTCCTATTGTGTAACATGATAAAAAATCGTTATTTCATAAAGTCCTACTAATGAAACATGCAAAAAAACGATGTACAGTATTTTCAAACTTGTTTAAACTTTTTATGAACTGTTGTTGTTCCCATATTAGAGGACGATTTTCATGGGATATTTCTCAGTTGATTTTAAAATTTCCAATTTCGTTATTCTGAAATTTACTGAACACAGTAATTTAGTTTGATTTAAATTTCGCGAAAGCTACAAAAGGGCTGTCTGCGCTAGCCGTCCCTAATTTAGCAGTGTAAGACTAGAGGGAAGGCAGCTAGTTATTACCATCCACCGCCAATTCTTGGGCTACTCTTTTATCAACGAATAGTGGGATTGACAGTAACGTTATGACGCCTACACGGCTAAAAGGGCGAGCATGTTTGGTGCGATGGGGATTCAAATAAAATGTTGCAATTTTCAATGTTTTAAAATTGAAAGAGCTTCCAGAATAAGTGTATTCTGTGGGTAGTAAACTATGGATATTTATATCTACGCTAAATTATCCTTTAATGAGTCAACAGCTTTATCTCCCGTTCTCTATTTTCTAAATAAATTTCTTAAAAAAAAATTATCTGAGCCTGTACACGTACAAGTCATTTGTTCAAAAACATCTCTTATGTTTTCTCTGCCCCCCACTAGTACAGCGTTATGTCTCCGGATTTACAACGCTAAAATCAGCAGTTCGATTCCCCTCGGTGGGCTGAGTAGATAGCCCTTTGTGGCTTTGCTATACTAAAAACACACACACATGTGTTCTCTTTAAGTAAAAAATGTATATGGTAAATATTTTCTGGTAATGTATTTATTGTCTATGAAGTGAGCGATTCTCTGTTATTTGTTTACAGCTTTAAACTCTTAAACTTTGTGACTTTAAGCTTACATATGATATTTGTGCCTTGTAGGCGTGGTTTGTTACTACACACACATAAACTTAGTTATCAAACCTGTTTGTAGGAAAAAACTATATGGCTTTATTCCAAGCACCGAACCTGTGGCAGTGGTAACCTCAGGCAACAGAAGCTTGTACTCTGACGTCTGCCAATACTTAGCTCACTAATTGTCATAAGATGAAAATACTCTTTCTAAACTCGTCAAAAAATAAAATGTAAGAAAGAGCTTTTGTTGATGACGTAATTTAAGAAGATACGAGTCGGTGGGAAACTTTGGTAGTTTGTTTGTTTGTTTTGAATTTCGTACAAAGCTATTCAAGGGCTATCTGTGCTAGCCGTCCCTAATTTAGCAGTGTAAGCAGGGAAGGCAGCTAGTCATCACCACCCACCGCCAACTCTTGGGCTACTCTTTTACCAACGAATAGTGGGATTGACCGTTACATTATAATGCCCCCACGGCTGAAAGGGCGAGCATGTTTGGCGCGACGGGGATGCGAACCCGCGACCCTCAGATTACGAGTCGCACGCCTGAACACGCTTGGCCATGCCGGGCCCAACTTTGGTAGAGGAGGATGAACATTTTAGGGAACTATTTTCAGTTAAAAATGAAGAAACGATATTTTATTTTTTATTTCGCTTTCACGATGCACAGGAAGTTATTAAGATCTCGGTTATATAAGTATGGCAACAATACAAATATGTATCTACTGAGGAAATAGGCTAACTCATAACTCGACCTATTTTGTAATCATGACATATATATATACATAAGCTTATGGAAAAACTGCTTCTAACGACACGGATATTGCATTTATATATATAAACGTTGTAGGTAATTTTTCACATTATGTTATAGTTGTTCTGAGGGAGCTAAATTAATATTTATTTTTAATTTATTTAGTAGTTAAAGCTATAGTATGTGTATCTAGTCTAATTCCTTTTGTTTCTGTTATATATTATGTTTTGGTAAATTATCTTTACGGGAAGTGTATAAAAGATCTACATAAAACAGACGTTTTTTTATTTATTTACACATATTCCTCTTTATGTTAATTGAATGTTCTTAATTAATATAATATTTTGTTTATTTGTTTGGAATGAAGCACAAAGCTGCACAATGGGCTATATGTGCTCTGCCCACTACGGGTATCAAAACGGTTTCTAGCGGTATGAGTCCACAGACATGCAAATGTGCCGTTAGAGAGGGAAGGGGGATATAATTTATTGAGTACATGTTTGTTAACAAGAGTGTATTTTACGTTTTGATAAACAAGGTTATTTGTTTGTGTAAGTTTGTACAGTGAAGTGGACTTCGTAGTCGACTTTACGAAGTATTTATGTCATAATAATAACGGAAGGTTTCTAATCCATTATATTTAGATACATTTAGTGTAGCCCCAGTGTAATGATTACTGAAAAACAAAACCGTACGCCTCTCGGTGGCTCAGCGATAAGTATGAAGACTTATAACGCTAGAAACCAAGTTTCGATACCTGTGGTACATACAGCAGATATATCTCATTATGTGGCTTTGTGTTTAATTAGCATCATACAAACACTGGGAGTCTAAAATAAAGACGAAGTATTTGAATTATGACAGCAAAATTAAGTCAGCAAAACATTTTAATATTATTCGATGACTGACTTAATAATAAGTTTAACTGTTTTTTTACTTACTTTTTTTGGAAATAATGAACACCCTTGAATTAAAGTCACCATAATGGTACTTCGTGTTTCGATTAAATGACGACCAATTTGATTTAGTTTCAAAATTCATTGCTTGTTTAAGTCAGACACGAGGTGAAACAAATATTTTATCACCAGTTCATGTAGAAACGTCTTCAGTAATATTTTTCTTCTTTGCCACGGTTTTGTATTTAGATATGCATGTCCAAAGATATCCGTATATTAAAGAAAATAAAGAATGTAATAAGTAGTGTAAGCAAATTATTTAAATTTGATCAGTAGACTAATGCGAAGGAAATTGCGCTTGTATGTATGTGTATATCAGTACGTGTGTATGAATATGTGAATATCAAACATCTCACAAGTGTTCTGCATTTGTTCTTACTAAATACAATTATAATGATACATTTCTACTTAAACCTTTATATACAATGGTAAATTGTTTGTATATGACTTGATATTACCAGCAGTAATTAGAAAGAACTTCACGAATTGCAAGGACGTCAACGTTACGAAAATGTGTGTGAAAATGTCATCCATGTAACAGGATGTATGTCTTATAATGTTACCTTTCTTATTTTGTCACGAAAGACGGAATTATTACATTCATAATGTCACTTAATTTACTAAATATTTTACAAAGACGTTTCTGGGTTTTACACGCTTTTTCTTGTGTTATTATAGTCTAACATAGTAGAAAATGAAATAAACATGATTGCCTTTTTGGCTGGTGGGAAAGTTTTTGCATCCTTGATAAATGTTTAAGTATTGCCCCATTATTTTAACTCTAAAATGCCAATACAGAGATGTCGCTTTAATCAAATAAAGTATATTTTACTTATAGCTTTAAAACCCCATTAATATTAAAATTTGTTTGTTTTTAATTTCGCCTGAAGCTACACGAGGGCCATCTGCGCTAACTGTTCCTAATTTAGCAGTGTAAGACTAGAGAGAAGGCAGCTAGTTATCACCAGCCACCGCCAACTTTTTTACCAATGAATACTGGGATTAACCGTTTTATTATAACGTCCAGGGGCGTAGCCAGAAATGGTCATGGGGGGGATGTTAGTTTCAGTGCTTGGTACTGTGAATGTGACGTTGACAAAAAGAATGTGACGTTGATAAACAGAAGTTGCGCTAAACAATCATTTACTATGTCAAGCCTGAAAAAGCAAAGGAAACTGCATGGGTACTTTAAACCCATTCATGAGGCTGAACCTGATCAGTCTGCTGCAACCAATCAGGTTGAATCAGAATCATCACTGTGGCCTTCTACCAGCGCTGCCACTACCACCTCAGGTCCAGTTTGGGACATTGGAAATTACATTTCTGATGATGTCAGCATTGGTAAACAGGTAAGTCGACTCCTCATTATATTAATTTTGTGTTAAAAATCATGCAAACACTCTGTTGAGTTTTAGACTGAATATTCATTGCTGCTAGTGATTGTAGGCCTACAGCCACAGGATGTTAGGCCTGCTCTGTGAAGTACAGCTCTAAGCCTTTCTCTTCGAAGTTATTGTACTCTCATAACAAACTTTCCTATGTGCAAAATAACTTAATTAGAACTATATCTTTCTGTCTCTTTTAGATAAACGCTGAAACCAAAATATGCCTCCTTGAGAATGCCTAGAAGCCAGGGAGTGATTATGTTTTCCCCCAGTGTGGTCCAAGAAAGCTGCGTTTTTAGCATCGTTGGCTACTCTACAGTCAACATGTAAAGGGTGCTTTCTGCAAGTAGTGCTCTCTTTTTGCTCCTGATAGTGCTGGTGTTGGAAGCCAGAAATTGGGACAACTAGTGAAATTTCCATACACAAACTGGAAGAAGGCTGTTGAAGACTTCAAGACACATAAATTGAAACAGTACCACCAAGACAGCAAAGAAAAAGCTAACAATTTTCTACAGGTCGTAAACACAAGTTCATCTCTGCACTTGCAGCTTGATACAACTTACAAGCAAGAAATTGAACGGAACCGGTAATATTTAATGCCTATTATTGATACTGTATTGCTGTGTGGGAGATAGGGTTTAGCTTTGAGGGGAAAATATGATTCTGGTTCATGTTTGTTGGTGAAACTGATGAGGAGCCCATCAATGATGATGGGAATTTTCGGGCAATTCTGCGCTACAGGGCAAGGATGATGTCAAGCTTTCAGCAAGCCTTAAGAGAACAAAGAGGAATGCTACGTATCTGAGTCCTCAAATTCAAATTGAAATCATCAATGCCTTTAATACTCATGTTCTTGATGCTTTGTTTAACAGGGTTAATGCTGCAAAGTGTTTCTCAATATTAGCTGATGAAACAACAGATATTTCAGGCATTAAACAGTTTTCGCTGTGTGTTAGATATTTGCATGCCAATGTCAACTCTGTTGCAATGAGAAAAGATTTTTTACAATTTATACCTGTTTATGATGTGACAGTAGGAAACTTGCCTGATGTTATCATAACCAATCTGAAAAAAATATGGTATTGACACGGCTTACCTGCGAGGACAAGGGTACGACGGTGCTGCCTCTATGAGTGGGAAATTCAATGGTGTCCAGAGACACATAACTGATTAATTCCTACTTGCACCCTATGTACACTGCAGTGCCCATCCCATAAGCTTGGCAATTTCTGATGCTTGTAAAGAAGTTCCTGTGCGAAATTGCATGGGAGTAATTTCTAGCATTGAAAACTTTCTCATTACACCCAAACGAAAGCACGTTTTGGTTCTTTCGGTGGAGAATAAAGCACATGAATCGAGAAAAAAAAAAGTTTGAAAGGTCTCTGCCCCACCAGGTAGGTTGTCTTTCTATAATTAATCCATGCAGTTGCAGATGGCATTGAGACCATATCAGGTTGGCAAGACAGAGATTCTGCCACACAAACCAATCAATTGTTGTGTTCTATAACACAGCCAGAATTCATCATCACTCTACTTACCATTGCTAGATTGTTTTCCTTTAGTTTACCTCTGTGCAACTTACTGCAGCAACAGAACATTGATTGAGGTGCTGCGATGCACACACAGAAATAGTGGAAGATTTAATCCGTTCACTCAGAAATAATACTGTGAATGAATTTAACAACATTTTCTGTGAGGCTCAAACTCTGTGTAGTGAGCTTCAAATTGACATCATAATGCCAAAGCAGGCTAAAAGACAGATGTACCGTGCTAATCCACAAACCATTAGCCCTGAGGAGTACTTTCGTATTGTTGTATTTGTACCATTTGTTGATTACTTTCTTTCAGTCACAAAACTCTCCTTACAAATTCCATGTGTCTACTACCATCAAGATCTACCACAGAACGGTCAGAACCTACAGCACAACAATGTGACCACTGCAGTAGGTGAACAACAGACCAAAAATGTCATGCAATGTGCAATGCAGAAATGTTTCCAGTAATTTCTAGACTGTTGAAGTATTTGCCACGCTGCCTGTGCCAACGAGCTCAGTGGAGCGTTCGTTTTCAACTCTCAGAAGACTCAAAACGTATTGAGAAATACCACCCTAGCCTCATAATACTTTCACCGTTATATTAAAGTTGAACCAAACTGTGTTGTAGATGCCCTGGCAAGAACTAACAGGCGTTTGAGCCTTTCATAGATATTCGATTGTATTTCTTTAGTTCTGACAAAACCTGCTGTATTAAAAGAGTGTTCAATCAGAAATTTGCATTTGACCATTTGTTGTGTGTGAAATTATCTGCCATCTAAAAAGTTTTGGTCCATGGGGGGTGCAACCCCCCTTGGCTACGCCCCTGATAACGCCCCCACAGCTGAAGGAGCGAGCGTGTTTGGTGTGATGGGGATTCGAGCCCGCGACCCTCAGATTACGAGATGAGCGTCTTAACTACCTGGCCATGTCGGGGTTTTGAAGAGATTTGTTTGTTTGTTTGTTTGTTTTGAATTTTGTGCAAAGCTATTCGAGGGCTATCTGCGCTAGCCGTTCCTAATTTAGTGTAAGACTAGAGAGAAGGCAACTAGTCATCACCACCCACTGCCATCTCTTGGACTACTTTTTTACCAGCTAATAGTGGGAGCAACCATTATATCATAACGCCCTAAGGCTGAAAAGGGCGAGCGTGTTTGATGTGACTGGGATTCGAACCCGCGATCCTCGGATTACAAGTTGAGCGCCCTAACCACCTAGCCATGCCAGGGCTTTAAAGAGAGGTGATTGTTTTAGTAGAATGTAAAATACCTCTGAAATCAACTTTTTTCTTTTTTTAACTTATAAAACTGTTGGTATAATTATAAAATGTACCCTTCTATTACATCTTCAAACTTCCTGTGTTTTTCTATATTTTATTTTGTTCTAAAATCCATTCTTTATCTTCATTAACATGATCACTGGTATTAGACAAAAGGCCTTTTCAGTACTAGATATAAGAGTTGTATTTGGATTGTGATGTTATTGCATTTCCTTCTTTCCTTTCTTCGTATATTCTTAAGAATTATCTCTGAATTCATTCATTAACCCTAACTATAACTCTTGTAGGTCCTTCAATTTGTTATTATTAATGTTGCAAAATCTTGTAAATTATTAAATATGTACACATGCCGTCTGTCTAGTTAGATCTGTAGTCCCCAAGTGGGTCAACGCTAAATTTACGTACTTACAACGCTAAATATCTGTGTTCGATTCTTCGTGGTGAATAGAGCGTATATAGCCTATTGTGTAGCTTTGTGGTGAAACAGACAGTATTTATACCTAAATGTTAAAGAGGAAATCGACTCACATAACATTTTAATGTTATATATCATACTGAATTTGTTGCTATATTTTATTTTCAATAAAACTATATGCTCTTAATAATTGATATTTCGGGGACAGAACAGGAATAACAGTTCAGGATTTTCATCATATTGAGCGAATTTTCCTTGATTACCAGTAATTCATTGTTTTATTTTTTAAAGAAATAATATCAATATTTAGTAATTATTTTGTTGTACACATTGAGGCGTTACTTCCGCTATCAACTGTAATTCTTTAATGGTAATCAGTGTGTAATGGAAACCTAATTGATATTAGATATATATATATATATATATAAATCGTGGAAATTTAATTTCAAAATAATACTTTAGGACTTCTTTAACTTTCTTTTGTGTGTACGTAAACCTGTTGCATACCTGCGTACATCATGAATAACACAGTGAATTAAAGACTTAGAAATATTGGTCGTTTATCAATTCACTGACCACAAAATAACGAAAGAGCAATATGCTGTACGTGATAATAATATCATGAACAACACACACGTTGCTTGTTATAGTATTAGAAATAAGGTAAATGAAAAAAAGAACGGGGAATTGTGTATTATTCGTGCATGTATACGTATGTTTCCTGTCTATGCATGGCTTAATGAATGGACGATGAAAAAATGTTTAGTTATATAGATGCAACGGGAGATACGATGTTCATAACTGAATTGTTTTAGTAATTTACCTCTAGGCCGCTTTCAGGGGACTTAAACAACAGGATGTTTCTTTTGTATACGTAAAAGATTCATTTTAGTAAGGGACTTCGTATTGTAATTTCAACTGTTTTATATATATATATAACGTGTGTGTATTTATGGTAAGAAAAGAAAGCACACTGAAAGCTATGGCTTTTTGTTTAAAAATAAACGCATATAGGTACAAATACGAGGGTATGTTCTGTTAAAAAAATCTACGCAGCTTTACATGTTTTCATATATGTGTGTGTGATATTCTTGACCATTTTCATGTTGATCTGTTCTTGTGCTCAAATACACAAGCACACAAACAAAATATATATAGGTAAATAGATAGATACACTGAACAAAATCATATATATATATATACATTTCACAAATTCGAAACTAATATTGCGACTAAGCAACTGTTGCGTGTAGAATTTTTATAATTAGTATTGATTTGTTTAGATTTTCGGACTAAATGGGTATTTTAATGGTTAATACTGATTGGTTTATTATGAAGTTTTAGATTTTCGGACTAAATGGGTATTTTAATGGTTAATACTGATTGGTTTATTATGAAGTTTTAGACTTTCAGATTAAATGGGTATTTTAATAGTTAATACTGATTTATTTATTATGTTGTTTTAAATTTACCGGGCCAGAAAAAAAGAAAAAAAGAGGCTTAGAACTTTATTTCTGGCTCTTATGTATGTCATTTTTTTTGAGAAAAAAAAAGAATGATATGCATAGCGTAAAACAACAAATAACTTTTACTTTCCTGTGCATTAATTTTTTTTAAATATCGATTTCAAAGCATGACGGTCCCGGCATGGTCAGGTGAGTTAAGGCGTTCGACTCGTAATCTGAGGGTCGCGGGTTGGAATCCCCGTCACACAAACATGCTCGCTCTTTCAGCCGCGGGGAAGTTATAAGTGACGGTCAATCCCACTATTCGTTGGTAAAAGAGTAGCCCAAAAGATGACGGTGGGTGGTGATAACTAGCTGCCTTTCCTCTAGTCTTACATTGCTAAATTAGAGACGGCTAGCGCAGATAGCCCTTGAGTAGCTTTGCGCGAAATTCAAAAAACAAACAAAACACGATTTCTGAACTGTATTCAAGTAGTGTACTTATAGATTACCATTATACATTCACATTAATTTTATAATATCTTTTTCTTTGTGTGTTCAAATTAATTTTTTATAACAGCAGTTATGTTACTTTTTTATAGGATTGATACATTATACTGGAATATATATTTGTTATGAATACAATGACTACTGATGTTGGCTATTTTATGTAAATATCATGCCATAAAACTTAGGCTTAAGAAACCACATGTATTTGAATAACGAGAAGAGCCATGAATCCAGTAAGTTTTCTAGTACGTCGACATGTTATTTTGTGTAGGACACCATAAATAAATACTACTAGGGTTTGCTACATAACAGTTATTCTGCCATTGAACTTGTTGCAGGCTCAGGCATATGGATGTAATTTGTATGTATGCGGTTTTACTCTCTCTAATATTCCTATCATCCGCAGGTCTGTGGGGATTCTGTGTAAGCTGACTCCTAGTCTTTAAACATAGTTAACGTGACAGCTTATCGAAGTATCCTGTTGTAGAAGATTATTTAAAGCCTTTCGAGGACAGGTACAACTAATTAATCATGAGGCAACCACTGGGCAGCCCCACCTGGTGGCTCTGAATGTCTCTAACCGCCACTGTCTAGCCTTTTGTTTTGTGCAGAAGCTGTTATGGACAACAAGGAATCGTTGCAGAGGTATCTACACGCTCTGAACTTTACCATGAAGCCTGTTACGCTACCTGGCAACCTATGCATAAGTGAAACCAATCAAGGTGGCGCTGTTGCTGGTCACGCTTCGCCCCTGGCCCTGTCCCCCAACCTCCCCAATATTGTCAAGGTGGAACCCCGTCTCCCTACTTCTTGTGTTGGTAATACCCCCGATGCAGTAGGAGGTTCAACTTTTTATTCAGCCAAACGACTTCGACAGGACAATGAAACGTGGGTTCCTTCACCCTCTCAGATGTCCATGGGATCATTGTCCCCTTCCCTATACTTGAACGGTCACTCTGTGACAACGAGTAATGGACTATCCCCCATATCAGTTGGTAGTGATGATGGCAACAGTTTGTCAGGTAAGTTAAAGATCTTTTTTTTTTTTTTTTCAAATCTGAATCTGTTTAATTAGAGGTATGTAGTTATAAAGCAGAATTAACAGGTGTCTTAATTATTTGACAGAATTCCTAATCTAAGTTAATAAAACCAAAACGAACTCAGATCTAATAACTCATTAACAACTAGGAAATGTTAAACATTTATCATTCAGATATTGGTGCGAATTGTAGCGAATAAATCACTCAATCAAATGAAATATTTCCAAAGAGTATAAAATTAAGAAATCAATTAATTTTTCTATTACTCAGATTTCTTTAATTTTTCAAATTGTTCCTTAAAGCTAGAGAAGTAACAAATGCTGGATGTTCTAGAAAGTTTTAATCTGTTTATAGTAATTATGTTATCGAAACTAGTCGACTGAAATTTTTAATAAAAAGTTTATTTTTGATTGCGCTAAGCAACAACGTTTCTACTTTATTTGCTCACAGTATAATAGCACAACGTGCCTGAAAAGAGATTACAGAAATAGGTTTCTTTTACTCTGCCTTACTATGCGATCTACAACCTGTGATATAACACACAATAAGTAACAAAGCTGTCAAATTGTGCACGTAAGAAATAGAGACCCGACATGGCCAGGTGGATAAGGCATTTGACTCCTAATTTGAGGGTCGCGGGTTCGAATCCCCGTCCCACCAAACATGCTCGCACTTTCAGCTGTGAGGACGTTAGAATGTGACGATCAATTCCACTGTTAGTTGGTAAAAGAGTAGCTCAAAAGTTGGCGGTGACTAGCTTTTTTCTCTCTTTTTTCCTTACACTGCTAAATTAGGGACGACTAGCGCAGATAGCCCTCGTGTAGCTTTACGCGTAATTAAAAAAAACAGACAAATATTATACATCTAAGGCTGCCCTTATTTGGTAATTCATCAGAAAGAAAGGTTTACAAACATGTTTTGATCTATTCTGGAGATTATTGCTACTGCTTTTAGATACCTGTCTTAATACAATGCACAGGGCTACTCATATTTTGTCAGAACAATTTAGGCTTACTTATATTGTGGTGTATTGCAGCAGATACGAACCGAAACGTGACTTTACTGATTGCTTGTTTAGAACCTAAGTAATTTTGTTCATGCAAATTCTCGACTATTAAAAAATACGATGTCTCTACGAATAGACTTATTGCTGAAGTAATATATAACAACTCTTTTGATTGAAGGATATTGAAGGAGATTGTTAAAATGTGTGTGTTCGCGCGCACATGTGTTTTCTTATAGCAAAGACACATCAAGCCATCTGCTGAGTCCATCGAGGGAATCGAACGCTAGATTTTAGCGTTGTAAATCCGTAGACTTACCGCTGTACTAGCGGGGGACGAGACTGTTAAACGAAAGAGAATCAAAGATCAATAATATTCAAAAATAGGGGATTCAGATTTTTTTGTGAAAGTAGAAACTTTCATAGCAAAATGTTTAGGAAAGCAATGGGCTCCGAAACTGCACTCCAAGTTAATTTGAAACAGCTTTTTCATGCGTGAAAAAAATGGTACTCTAAAGTCCAAAATTCCGTTGAGATGAATTTGGGCATATCTTGTGATACCATTAAATATGAAGAATGATATGAAGATGGTAAATGTTCACAGACTTCCAGCCAATCCTCGATTTCGTTGGTTGTTTCATGAGAAAGATGGCTGAAGAAACTAGAATCACAACAACTCCATAAGATCAATATACTACTCCAATGGACTTTTGTACCTTTGATCTGTTTAATTAAACGTGATCATAAGACCGACGTTCATGTACATTGTTCTGGGATAAACTTGTTAATATACGTGCTATCAACGTTACCTCGCCACCATTCGATGAAGCTTGTTGGAATGAAAATTATGGTGCTGGGCATAATCCTGGGTGCGTAATCCTGACCATCAGAGCGAACACGATCGGTAAGGAAGGAAGTAGTTCCAAGGGCAACACATGATTTGAAACATCGTGCCCTAAACATTTAGTTAGTTTAGGATATTGATCTTCATTCTGATAAATATAAAAGTGAAAACTAGAGTTTTTGATTGATATTTCTTTACTTGGAACAGATAGTAACAATTCCACATGGCTGCCTTCTAACCGTTTTCTTTAAACATAAGCTAGTGTATATGTATGTAGACGTAGTTGCTCACCGTGCATTAATTTTTATTGGCTGGGTAACAATCTTAGCCTGATTTTATTTTTCACCACTTTTGTGAAACGTTTTAATTGGCAACATTTTTCTACTGTAGATGTAAAGAGCTTCCTAAATTTAGCATGATTTTGTGTGTATGTAACCTGTAGCTTTTTTTTAATGTTTAACAAATCGAAATAGTTTTTGTAGATAGTTTAGAGTACGAAAACATTAAATACAAAAAACCAAAGTTACGTTTATGAGTGGAAGCTAATAACAAAGTCTTTGTTTGTTTGTTTTTCAAATAAAATGTTAAACAGTTTCATTTTGTCGCTGAGGTTCTGTTGTAGGCTACTTAGTGAAAACACGTCGCGTCGTTTTAATGAAAAAGTTATAAATAAAGCATTATAGATAACCAAAATTACTAACTATTTTTGTGCTAACCGCTTTAGTTGTTACTACGTAAGCATTAAAAAAGGGAATAAATAATCAAGAAACAAAGATGGATTATGAATAAAAGGATATCAAGGTTAAAAGACGTACAAACATGGATTCTGTGAGATGAGTGTACAACATTAATATACCTAACATCCTGAGCCATAGATCTTCCATTCTTGATAGTCAGGGTGTGCATCAAGAATAGTGAGAGGAAATAAGATCAAGAGACGCACAAAGTTCTTTTTTTTTTATTCTTCTGTGTACACAACCTTCTTATCATGCTTCCAGCACGTGAGCTCTGATGTTTATTCGTGACATGGGATTTTTTTAATATTTAGGGGGTGCCGGCATGACATGGCCAAGCGTGTTAAGGCGTTCGACTCTTAATCCGAGGGTCGCGGGGTCGAATCCCGGTCGCACCACAGATGCTCGCCCTCCCAGCCGTGGAAGCGTTGTAATGTTACGATCAATCCCACTATTCGTTGGTAAAAGAGTAGCCCAAGTGTTGGCGGTGGGTAGTGATGACTAGCTGTCTTCCCTCTAGTATTACACTGCTAAATTAGGGACGGCTAGCGCAGATAGCCCTCGAGTAGCTTTGCGCGAAATTCAAAAAAAAAAAAATTTAGGGCAAAAACTTTGTTGCCGTTGCATCTGATTTATGACGTGCCCTTCGGTGGGACAGCGCTAAATTTACGGAATTGCAGCGCTAAAATTTGGGGTTCGATTTTCCGCGATGAACAGAGTGCAGATAACCTATTGTTTGTTTTTTGTTCGTCAAACATCAACTATTACAAGTAAATACACTCATAATGACTCAAATTTCAGAATAAACAACTTCTTTAATGTCAAATATGTACACGGTGAATACACAAACAAATTATGAAGCTCTCAAACGTATCACAAAATATGTTTTTTTGTGTGTAAAATTACGATACCGAATAATTTGTTTGTGTTGTGTATGGTGTTACATTTCTTGCACAGCTATTGTTACACTAATAAGTTGTACAATTCAACGCGACGTTTCAATAAGTAAAATTTATAGCTCAAGTTCTGGAGAAACATAGGTTTCAGTTGGTGTTTTGAATTAAGCACGAAGCTACACAATAGGCTATCTGTGCTCTGACCCTCACGGGTATCGAAACCGGGTTTTTAGCGTTGTAAGTCCACAGACATACCGCTGATCCACTGGGGGTCTTATTTCTTTTGACTTAATCATATCTATATGGTAAGCGACGAAGAATTACCGACTTGTATAAAACTCATTTTCATTTTAAATTATTTCAATTTTTGTGTTACACTTTTTCAATTAATATTATTTCCTCTCTAGTTATAAAAAATAAATTGAAATATACAACTGTATTGTACGCTTTGATAACATTTAACTCCAGTTTGTTTTTTAGCATATTCGCCCTAGTACTTTATACATCACATTACAAGTACATAATTTTACACATTGAGCTTTACAGACGTTAGCTACTTCAAGTTAAGCATTTAGTGAGCCATAATGTGATTGTAAGACTGTCTTTTCTTCCTTTGACATTTTTTGGATGGTACGTGTTTATAAAAGTTTCTCATACTGTCCTGTTTCTCGGTCTTTATTTGCAATTTAACAGCCTTGAAAGTGAGAGGATAATCTTAACTGACTACACTGAGAAAATATGTAATTTATTTTAGTGGCTTCGCATACGTCTCTTGAGAATGACACTGATGGTATTACTAAAAGAGCGACACTTAAACTCACTTCGTACGTATAACAAATCATAACACCAGCAATATTAGGGGCCGAAGAACAAAATGATCTTCTTGTGTAATTGAAAGAAGTGGCTGTCCATACAATTTCTGCTCTTATTGAGAAAAAGAGAGTATTTTTTTGTTCTATCAACTTCATTACGTTGCTGTTTTTTCCACCAATGTTAGAGAATTGGCAGTTTCGTAATTTTGCACATTAACTCTGTATCCAATCTTAAGGTTATTCACATCATATTTTGATTTTCAGGTAGAAAGTGTGCGAATAACAGGATATTCAGTTAGAGATTTGTAAAAGACGTGTGGTACAAGCTAATCTAGTACCACATAGTTTCGTTTTGGCAATTATTGTGAGATTCTTTCATCAAACGACAGACTGAGAGACGCAGCAATACAGTCTCGTCGTATTGGTGACAGTTTCAGTCAAAAAAGATTGCTTGAAAACCTCGTAGACAGACGGGTAGAAATTATTAGTAATATAGGAATTCAGTTTTTTGAAGAGAGCCTTGAACGATTCTGTATAGCCTGTCATACCTTTGTATCTTAAAATTTACAATTACGTTCAAAAAACATGTTGATATAAAATAAACAAGCTGACAGTAGACAAGGGAATCAAAGAAAACAAAACTAGTGTTAATAGAACATGAATAATGTTAAAAGATAGCATATATGTAGTTTTAAATGTTTTAAATAGTTTATTTTAACCCTAAAATCTTGAGTCAATCGTACAGATATTGCCAGGTTTTGGTGGCAACTTTCAGCAAGAAAAAAAATCAGATAGATGAATTATTATGTTAAATTTTGCACAAGTTTAGAGTTTAATTTGTTGTTTCAGAAACCATCGAAAAACTCCCAAAATATTGTTTTGGTGTGATGAATAGCCTCCTGACAGCAAGACTATTTTTACTCAGGATCATAACACGTTGACTTTGATTTACGCTGCAAGATTAGTTTTTAACATGTTTCTGACATTTAGGACACTCTGCACACATATAATTCTTACGGTTTCCACTTGTTTATTTATTATTAAGCATATCTAAGTCTGTCAATCACGGAGCAATTCAAAACAATAACAGTGGTTAAAATTAGAATAGCGTGGTATCTTAATTTTACTGTTCTCACTTATTTGCAATTTTCTTGTCCTGTTCTGATTGGATTTTAACATTTTTGGACGACTTCTTCTGCTGATCGTTGGAAAATTCCAGGTTTATCACAACAACGACTAAAACATTAGATGGATGTTAAAACATCGTTAAAAAGAATTTAAAATAACATTATGTAACAAAAGTTTTACTTTTTCTTGTTCCTGGGCAGTAAGTGTTATTTCCCAATTGCTTATGCCTAAAGTAATTGGAAAAGACCTATTTTTCTCTTCAAAGTTTGCTTTTGTGGCCTGGGTAATGAACTTTTCAAATGTACTCATTTTCCAGAACATTCCAGGTAGATTCAGTGCCGAGTAGCTGATAGAGAATTTTCTAGAATGTTGTAGAACCTACGAGAATTTTCAAGAACCTTTTAGAGTTTTCTAGAACTTTCCATAGTAATATATATGCAGGAGCTCACCACTCACCACTTCAGTTTGGTTCTAGCTACCTAAGTGAACACATACACTTATCTGATTTTATCAGAGATGGCATTAAGAAGCTGCAAGCACCCTCCAGACGCATTCTACTATGTATGTGGCCAATTTATCAAGACAAGAGCGAAAAGTACTCTGTAACAGCATCTACTAAAATGTGTGAAGCATATTTCGGCATGCCTGTCGGTGAACAAGACAAACCATGGGCACCTCATTTTACCTACGAGCACTGCAAAAAAACTCTAGAAGGTAAGAAAGACAATTTTTGCTTGTTTGAATAGAAAGATTTTATATTATACGAATTTTAGACCTTTTAAAATTTAAAATTCTTTTAATTTATTTTTTAATTTCCAATAGTACAAAAAATATCATATATAAAATATTTTGTACGAACCTCTAACACATTAGTTGTGGATGAAATAAATTTATTTTTCATAATAATTTTATTTTGCTCTTTTGCAGGATGGTACAGAGGGGAAAGAGAGCCGTGATGTTCGCTTTTCCAAGAATTTGGCGTGAACTCACTGACCACTCTAGCAATTGCTACTTTTGTATGGTGGACCCTTCCAAACGTCGGGCTGGGAAGAATGCATCTGCTATCATGTATCAGGACCTTCCATGACTATATTTGGGGACTGATACGTGAAAGTAATTTACATTACAGACGCAAATCTCGAGAAACTACTCACTTCTAAACATCTTGATTCATATGTTGTTTTATTCAGACCTAATGTAAATCAAAATGTGCAAATTTGCCCGTTTTTATATAGAAAATAGGTTAATTTCTAAATTTCATTATGCAGGTCACAAAAGCAAAGTTTGAAGGGAATAACGGCCATTTTCTGTACTTTTACAATAAAAGCAATTATGGAGACCGACATTTCCCAAGATTTTCCCTTTTCATCCTTTCTGTTGTAATGCACAAGCTTACAGAAAAAATACACATATTTTATTGGATTTATGGAAAACACTTCTGTGCATATGCGTTTCATTATATGATGCAGAATCCAATGGCTAAAAGAAGTCAAGACCCATGGAAAAACATCAGTTGTAGTTTTAAAAAGAAAGTTTGCGCAGAAATTTAGAAACTATTCACAGCAATAATGACTCGATTTAAAAATGGAACTCGATAAATATAACTACATCAAAAAGTTTATAAGTAAAACTTTTTTCAATTTAATCAACAAACAAACATTTTGTAAATAAAAACAATTGATCAAATACGATACACAAAATTCTGATTTTTTTTTTCCCTTAACGTTTTTACATCTTTTGGCGCTTTTTCATAAATAAGTCTAGTGACTCATTACGCAAAAGTAAACCGACTACCAGCATCTGGAATGGATCAGCATAAATGTTTTTAGTCTTCCTTTTGGAAAACGAAAATAGTCATCCCAAAAGAAGTGGTATATTTGGAAAGTATATGTCTCCCGTAGTTTACGTATACATTGATACAAGTATTCAGTTTTCGTCATTTAGTATTCTAATATTCCAAATTAATTTTATGAACATTAAATACCCCTACATTTAGTAATAATTGGCCCGACATGGCCAAGCGTGTTAAGGCGTGCGACTCGTAATCTGAGGGTCGCGGGTTCGCATCCCGGTCACGCCAAACATGCTCGCCCTTTCAGCCGTGGGGGCGTTATTATGTGACGATCAATCCCACTATTCGTTGGTAAAAGAGTAGCCCAAGAGTTGGCGGTGGGTGGTGATGACTAGCTGCCTTCCCTCTAGTCTTACACTGCTAAATTAGGGACGTATATATGCAAAAACGGCTCGTTTTCTCAGCCCAAACGAGCCGTTTTTGCATATATATTTCTCAACAAGTGGGTTTCTCGTCATCACTGATAAATTAGGGACGGTTAACACAGATAGCCCTCGAGTAGCTTTGTGCGAAATTCAAAAACAAACAAACATTTAGTAATAATTTTTGAAATGATAATTATTATAATTTTGGCTATCCACAGAGCAAGATTAGAAGTAGTATACCTATCCTTGATATAATCAAACAAATTATAAGGAGAAAAAAGACAAGCAATATTCTCATTATCACAAAACTTTTGTGACCTAAAGTTATTCCGAAATTTCATAATTCCCTCATCATCTACTGAAAAAAAAAAAAACTTACAGGTAAGTTAAAAACATATAAATGTATCACTTTCTTGCATCCTTCCCCTTGCAGTATTGGTTCTGAATACTGGCGCATGACGTCATGTGATGATTTTAACAAAAAACGAATAAACTTCAAGTAACAATACATCGTAACTGTTAAGTAACCCAAGAGTTATGTACCACCACTTATGTTTAATATGACTTTTCTCCGACCTCAGAAAACCTGCCAATGTTTTTAATAAACAGTTGCAAATTTAAAACACTTGACACGAAACACGAAAAATTACATGATCGTGTAGAACATGATTTATGGGATTTAGCTCGAGTTGCAGGGTATTTCAGAGAACTCCAGAATTCCTTCCTATGCCTTAAGAAATCTACTGTTTTTGTTTCAATTTCTAGACTTTTCTTATTAACCTACTCTTCCACCCTTACCTCCCACAAGAATTTTATTTTGTCACACCTGCACACCCTACCACAAAATTTCAGAAATTTCTCAAATGTAAATAGTTAAGCATTTAACTACCAATAATATAGTATTTTCCAGAAAGTCCTAACGACTGACTGTTTCAGAACGAGGTAAATATATGTGCACAATTTTGTACATAATAATATAATGGAATAGCTCATAAATCACGTGAAATATCACAAAATGAAACCAAAAAACACATAAAAAACAACATCTGTTTTAAACAAAGTCCCTTATTTAGAGATGTTTTCTCACTGTACAATTCAATATGTTATTTTGTACTATAATTTCTAAGTATAACTATGTTAATTACTTCCTTGGTGTTTTACAAACAAACTGTTTCTAGTTCCTAAACTTGTACATGCAAGAAAGGGTAGGTAGGCTGTCAATGTTTGTGTTCATGAATCGGAGTGCAACATAATATGGTTGCTATTACCCTTAAAACAAACAACGGTACGCAGTCCCACATTTATTAGCTCGTTCTATATGGTTGTTATTATGTTTCTTAAGCAACACAGATAATTAAGCAGACGTAATACTTTCACATACAGTAAAAACATATCAGAAGCGGAGATCCCTATTAACTTCAATAGAATCTCCTATTGTGTCTACATTCGCAACGTTTGCATTTTCACCAAAATCTTAGCGCAAGTAGGGGAGAAAAATCGTTTTTTAAACGGAGATTTCTAAGCAAGAGGTGAATTGATGAGTACATAAGTAGTATTGTTCGAAAGTGGTACTGCTCATTTGCAGTCGAAAGATAAATTTATTTCTTTTTATCGTTTTCCTGATGTTGTATTAAAACATCCATCAATTTATACTTGATCGACTTATGTTCAGCATCAAACAAGACGATTGCTTTCTTACAAATGTCAAGCGTTTGTTTTTGAATTTCGCACAAAGCTACACGTAATTTAGCAGTGAAAGACAAAAGGGAAGACAGCTAGTCATCACGACCCACCGCCAACTCTTGAGCTATTTTATTTACCAACGAATTGTGAGACTAATCGTAACATTATAATGCTCCACAGCTGAAAGGGCGAGCCTATATAACACAGTTTGGGGGATTTTTTTCTTGTTGGATATCATATAATAATAATTGAATTTTTACATATAAATTAATTAATTAATTAAAGATGGGTGAAAATACAGCCACGAATTTTTAAACTTGTACAGTAACTCAACACTAGTGTAAGATGGTTGTTGCAAATTACTCTATCAAATATTTAATTGAAATTGCTAATATATCTAACCCAGAATTTCAACAAGCTAACAGTCTAATACTGAAATTATCAATGATGCCGAAAAATACAGGAAAAGTTTGTTCAGCATTAAGCATCAAGAAAGATCTATAAGATTTCTGGAACCACTTAAGCCGTTTTACTAAAGTGATTGACACTTTAAGCTACCAATTCCCCAAGTCCAGCAAGGTTTTTTTTCTCAATAAATAACATCATCTTAATTATAACATTAACCTCGTTTTCGAATGAAATTTTCTATTTACCACTGGTGGACCTTTACTAGTTAACTAGACCAATCAATACTACTGTAGTTATGTTACTGGGGCCCGGCATAGCCAGGTGTTAAAGGCGCTTGACTCGTAATCTGAGGGTCGCGGGTTCGAATGCCCGTCACACCAAACATACTCACCCTCTCAGCTTTGGGGGCTTTATAATGTTACAGTCAATCCAAATATCCGTTGGTAAAAAAGTAATTTAAGAGTCTGCGATGGGTAATGGTGACTAGCTGCCTTCCCAGTGTAGCTTTTTTGCAAGATTCAAAAACAAAACAAACAAATATCTTACTTGAAATATCGCTAATCTACAAAGGAAAGCATCAGGTGAAGATAATATCCAAATTATATTAATAAAAAAAACGGGCATTCGGAAATTGTTAAAGCGCTTACCAAGAGGAAAGAGCTAGCAGATAAGTCAAGTACTTGATAGACATATCAACCCCAATAACTTGGCCCCCCCGCTAGTACAGCGGTATGTCTCCGGATTTACAACGCTAAAATCAGGGGTTCGATTTCCCTCGGTGGGCTGAGCAGATAGCCTTTTGTGGCTTTGCTATACGAAAAACACACACACACCCAATAGCTGGATGGATAAAGTTTGAAAACGTCAGTAGTCGCTTCTTTTATATCTTGAAATTAATAACAAACTAACGGAAATTCACAATGACTTTTACAAACCCGCAAAAAATACAGACCATTTAAGTAGGTTTTAAAAAATATTTTAAATGGATTTAATGAGCAAAACTGCACTATAGCCTGCAGTTATACAAAAAGGCTTTTATAGTATATACAAAAGATCTCTAATAAGTTAATACCCAAAAGGCTTCTAATAGATTAACATCCAAAAGAATTTGACAAAACTGACTATTTATAAGCCTATTTTCAAAAAATAGTAACTGGATGTCTACGACAAAAAATGTTAATATAACCTCTAATTATAAATTCACGAAATTACGTGCAACATTTTACTGTTAACTAGTAGCCGAAATTACGAAATTCGTATGATACAATAAAGCTTTATAAATAAATCAATTATAAATGACTCTTAAATGTAGGTACTATTTATCCACTAGTTAGTTTATGTGATACTAATTGATAAGTGACAAATTAATCGAAGAATGAATCGGATAAACAATTTTTTGCATCTTAATGGCCATAATTTTATGGGACATTAAAGTATGTCATAATTAAAATAAAACAAGTTGATGTTAGGTTGATAAACAATTGCCTATTTATTTATTTGCTAATTGTACCCCGCTGGTACAGAGGTAAGTCTATGGATTTACAACGCTAAGATCAAGGGTTTTGATTCCCCAATGTGGCTTTCCTATAAGAAAACACACTTATTTGCTAGTTATGTATTTGATGCTCTTGTTTTATTTTGTTTACTTATCGCCAAGACGTATATAATTATAAACAAAAACTATAAACTTAGCGCATAAAAGCTAAGTCACTGCATAATCAAAACTTACACGTACATACGAGCTTCCATATGTTTGTTCCCACATTGAATCAGTAAAAAAGACACATGACGTATTATTTATTCTTCTAAATCATTATCCAAAATGTTAAAGAAGCTCCCTCTGAACGAACCAATGACTCAACATAAGTCTAAAGCTTATAATGCTAAAATCCGAGTTTCGATACGTGTAGTGGGAACAGCACAACCCTTTGTGTAGCTTTGTGCTAAACTGTAAACTTTTTTCTAATGTTTGAACTAATTGTAGAGGTATTTTTGTATCATTTTGAGCTTCCTCTTTAGTTATTTGTCCTGCTATCACGTGTTAATATTTCCTGCTGTGAACCAGTATTTGTTTACCCTCGTTTTCTTTTCTTTTTACGGTAAAATGTATTTTCTATCATATGTGTTGTTATGTTGTCAAATATTTTTTCCTCGAACTCAAGTGTGTATAGAGTTTAGGTTAGTAACAGATGCTTTTGTTAACAACTTTTCCAGGAAATTTGAGAAGTTCCAGGAATGTTTTTATAGCATGAGAAAAACCTTTTCATTGCATTTACAATCATTACCTAAAGATAACAAACTTAATAATGTTGTTATGTCTTAATTAAAGCATTATATTTATATAGGACATTATTTCTAAAACTAATTTTTGAGCGATCGCTGTAATAAATTGCTATTTATCATCGTTTCATGTTGACTAATCTTCATAGTTGTGGGTTTTTTGATACACTAAACAGAATTGTTTTGCATGAAATAGAATACCAATCAAGAAACATATGAACTGATTATTTGTTTTTCTTGTTATTTAATTAATGACAATAGCCAGAGGGTGTTAACCTTTCGTATCAATGAGGAAAGTTTGGTTAGTTCCTAGTCACGACGGTGCTCATACTAATACGGATAATACATGCTGTACGCGATATATTTTATAAGCATGTTTATATGTTTTAAAGTTAGTTGATTATTAAGTTATATTAACGTATAAAGTTGTATTAAGGAGACAATTTGCAATAAAAGCAAACTTAATTATAAAACCTAGCTACTTTGTGCTAACTGGCTTAGGTACTTGTCTGTATGTTACTGTTCCGGCTGCATAATCCTGCTTTTTTTTTTTTTTCAAAATAATTTGTGAATGAGTCGTTTATCATCTGTATGAAAGATGATGAAGACAAGAGATATTAATACTGCCCCTTTTCAAGTTTTTAAGAACTTTTAGATAACATTATTGATGATATCAACACCCATCGAAACCTGTGATGCAAAGTGGAACAGTAATTAAGATAACTACGAACTTTGCACCCATATTTTATATAGAAGATCACAGTGACTTTGACCGATAATAAATGATTTTACACGTGTTCAGAGAAATCAGTCTCTTTTACGTAACTAGTTTGTATATAATAATCCAGTCGGCTCTTGTCAAAAACACTGCATTTGTTTACCTTATTACCACAAGCTGAATTAGGTACGGAAGAGGAACATCAGGATTTGATGTGCTTTGATTTTGTTTGTCATTTGTTTTGAATTTTGCGCAAAGCTTCACGTCCCTAATTTATCAGTGTAAGACGAGAAGGGAGGCAGCCAGTAATCACCACCCACCGCCAACTCTTGGTCTACTCTTTTACCAACGAATAGTAGGATTGACCATAACATTATAAAGTCCCCATGGCTTAAAGGGCGAGCATGTTTAGTGTGACGGGAATGCGAACCCGCAACCCTCAGATTACGAGCCGAACGCCCTAACCACCTGGCCATGTTGAATTAATAACCAATTAAATAATACATCTAGTTTGTAACTCATGCCCATGATGTTATTGGTGGGTTTTTTTATTTCTTTTGAAGCGTCAAGTTATCTACAATGACCAACCGCAAGTATTGAACCACGAATTTTATCGTTATAAACCACCTGGGAGAATTTGATTCGTTGTCAAAACTACCATTAATATTGCAGTTAATCACATTAGCTGCTGCTGTATTTTATACAGAAATTGTGAGATTTCTTCCAATATTTTGGTCTGTTCTTTTAAATTCGTTGATTGTAACAGGTGGAAACAGATGACGCTATTTGTGGACAAATTCAGGAAAACTCAATAACGCGTCGGAAGTTTCATATGTACAACGTGGATGAAATAATACGTAAAAAGTAACATTTAAAAAATAAGAGACTCGTTTTTATGCTCTGTGTTACTTAAGTGTCAGAGGGTAATTTGGTGACTCACAAGTTGAAATATAGTACTGTGCTACAGTGTGCCGTCGTACTTTTTTTATTAAGGCAATAAAACACGTTGGAATATCTTATTATATTATACCGTGACATCGTTCTTTGTTATATAAAGATGACACGCGTTGGAACATCATAGTGTGTTATACAAACGTAATACAGGCACTTTAGACTACCGTGCTTTGTTAAATGTTAAACGCTCATAGATGTATGGAGTCCAATGTAATAGCAAAGAGTTTTGAACTACGCGTTGGTTTCTTTCTTTACTAACAAAAAGCTAGCTTGTTTGTTTGTTGTTGTTTCTTTTGATTCGATTTTGTGTATTGAAATTACATATCCGTGAAACATACACGAAAGCTTGTTTTTCGCTGGAGACAAAAAATCTGGTTATGCAAGAGTATAACAATGACAAGGAGAAACCCCTAGTGGTGAGCTTCTTTTTGGAAACCTGTCCGACTAATATGAAATACGCAACACAATACGCGGTAGGAGAAACAATAATTCAATGGTAAAGTGTCATCGCGGGACAGGTATCTTGTTAAGCTAATAATATTATGAAATGAATGATTGTTTGTTTGTTTGTTTTGGAATTTCGCACAAAGCTACTCGAGGGCTATCTGTGCTAGCCGTCCCTAATTTAGCAGTGTAAGACTAGAGGGAAGGCAGCTAGTCATCACCACCCACCGCCAACTCTTGGGCTACTCTTTTACCAACGAATAGTGGGATTGACCGTAACATAATAACGCCCCCACGGCTGAAAGGGCGAGCATGTTTGGCGCGACCGGGATGCGAACCCGCGACCTTCAGATTACGAGTCGCACGCCTTTACACGCTTGGCCATGCCGGGCCCCGAAATGAATGAATAAACGATATTATCACAAGGAACAGGCTAAGCTAAGCTGTACCAAGCTTCTGTCGGGCAACTTGGCGAGCCACACCAAACCACTGTTTCAACCTGCATAAATTAACAGATACTGTATCTTTAACATAGATATTTTTTTTTCCTCCAATGCCAACCATTGCTCCACCGAATAACCTGATAATTTAAGGTTCATTGGAAATTCCATGGGATTAGTATCCTAGCGCTCGTTGTTTTTATAACATTTTTGCCAAGTAGTACGCATAGCTCCTACGCACGTGAGAAAAGAAATCGCCATACCTGTTTGTCAAAGTGAACTCTACAATCTACCCCCAGTACTTACATCTAAGTCATGCCCCTATATTCATAGATTTCACTGTCTTATCTTATGAGTGGTATATTGTGACCGTATAATAATGTGCTATACAACAAAATTTTTAAGAATAGCTTTAAATTTTTCAAGTTCTTCTGTTTTCAGTTATTTAGGTGTTATCATGTTCCTTCATCCTAGTTACTTATAAATTCCAAGCTAGGTTTTGATGGTAGTGATTAGCCTAAATACTTGTTGAAATGCGAGTGCCACCTCAGCCAACCAACTCCAACAAGAAGCTTCATAAAGGAGAAAGGGGAGGGGAAAGTTTGCAAAACGTAATAAACATTTATCCTTGCAATATCAGACACTAACTGCGCAGCATCTCATTCTCTCGAGCTTATTTTCCACTTCTTGCACGTGCAGTTTGACGTCTTTAACGGGTTTTCAATATTCCAAGGAGATTACTTTAGTGAACCACCACTTCTCCATTTTTGTTCCGTTTCATTTTACCAGAATTCATGTTTAGGAAAATTTTGGAAAATCAGTTTCCTGATAACTGAACGTTCTGTGCTTTGTCGCACCAATTAAAACGTTGTTCGTGAAACGTAATTTTATTTTGAAAAATGCATAGTATGCCATTCTTTACATGCAGTAAGTGTACTTATTTCAACTGCTAGAGTGAACTAGAATTATTTTAACAGTTGTTTTAATTATCTAATTACAAGGCAGGGAGGAACATCAAGGGCATACTAATATAAATGACATTACCGGTGGTACGTTAGAAGGCCACCCACTGATCCGGAAATTATGTATTTTGTCTTTACTTCTCTCTCTGATTGGCGAAAACGATTTTTTTTTTTAAATATATTACCAGGTTATTGCGCCTTACCTTGGCATACTTTGTTGGCACCCACACATTCTACCAAACAGTCATATTAATATGACGCAATACCACAGAGGAAATGAACAACTACTAAATAAAAATATCATGTGTAAATCCATTTAAATTTTGTAATATGTTTGATTGTGTTATTCCTCGATGTCACTACTCGCAAATCTTTGAAAAAGTAAACATATATTGTGACTTAGTTGGTTCGATTTTTATATAAAATTATAGAAGAAAGTATTGCTTTATAAAGTTATACGGAATGCGTTTTAAATAACTGAATTTTGTCTACGTTTTCCCCAATGATAACGTTGGTAAAAGATGAGCTTCTCACATGGAAAGAATCATAAATTTTTCATAATTGTGTCTATAAATTCTTGACTGCAGAGTCACACCGCTAGAAACCGGGTTTCAATACCCGTAGTGGGCAGAACACAGATAGCCCATTGTGTAGCTCTGTACTTAATTTCAAACATTCAATCAATCTCGACTGTGGAAACAACTTTACTTGTAAATTTGCTCGAAAGAGGTTTCGGATTTACAACGCTAGGATCAAGTGTTCAATTCTCTTCGGTGGAAACTCGGCATAGCTAGGTGGTTATGGCACTCGACTCGTAATCCAAGGGTCGGGGGTTCGAATCCCCGTCACACCAAACATGATCGCCCTTTCAGCCGTGGGGCATTATAATGTTACGGTCAATCCCATTAGTCGTTAGTAAAAGAGTAGCCTAAAGTTGGCGATGGGTGGTGATGACTAGCTGCCTTCCCTTTAGTATTACACTACTAAATTAGGGACAGCTAGCGCAGATAGCCCTCGTGTAGCTTTGCGCGAAATTCAAAACAAGCCAAACCTTATATAAACCAGCTAAAGTTATTGTTATATGAACACCGATACTAATAATAATAAATAAAAAGCCCTCCAGTGGCACAGCGTTATGTCTGCGGACTTACAACATTAAAATCAGGTTTCGATACCTGTGGCGGGCGGAGCACAGATAGCCTTTTGTGTAGCTTTCTGCTTAATTAAAAACCAACCAACCTAATAAAAACAAAATCAACAGTTGAATCAATTGGTAAAAGTTTCACCAAAACAGCTCACAGTAGCTTAGAGATAAGTCTGAACTATTATATCGCTGAAAACCGAGTTTCACTACCCGTGATGGGCACAGCACTGATAACCCATTGTGCAGCTGCTGCACTCGCTCCCCTAGTTACCGCTACCGTGATTAAGATGTTTATTCAATGATTTTTTCTGTTTCATTAGTGATTCAAACGGCTCTGTTGACCTACGTCGTTGTTTTCATACTTATTCACTGTAATTCATTGTTAGTACTTACAATTCGGTATTCGTACCACTATACATTCGATCATTTGTAAGTGGCGCAACGTAACACGGGATGACAAAACTTCGAGTTTGTGTTCTTGTGATTATGGTCTAACCTGTGTTCTTATCTTCACAGATTCATATCAATGCTCAGTTGCATGTACTTTGGAAATATTTATAATCTTTGTAACTTATGTGTTTGTAACATTACGGGTTCTGGTTGGTGTTCAGGTGTATGTATTTATGACACTTTTACGTCACTTGTTCCCATCATGATGATTTTCATTTCTCGTTTAATTAGTGTGTGTAATTAGGTAACAGTGTAAATGAGATTAGAAGTACTTAGACGATAACTTTTATTCTTTCTATAAAATAGGTTGTACGTATATTTTCGTTTTTTGTTTTGGATATTCTTGTACAAGAATTGTTTGCGCTTGACGTCAATAATTTTGAACTAATATTCTAAAACGAAGGCAGTTAGTCAACAACTCATGAATTATTCTAATCGAATAGTGGGATCCGACTCTCATCTTATAAGACATCAACGATCCCAAAGTATTTCGCATTTTGGAATGCAACTTTCAAGCTACAGGACGTGAACCATACATTCTCTGATCCACAGTCTGACAAACTATCCACAAAGTCACGTCTAGCCGCATATTTTCATTCTGATATCGTTTTTTGCTTGTTGCTGAATTAGTTGTTGTTTGTTATTAAGCACAAAACTACACAGAGTGGCTATCAGATACCCACTACGGGCTCGAAACCCGATTTCTATTGGTATAAGTAACCAAGCATGCAGCTGTGTCACTGGTAAGTTGGCTTCTGAATTGAGCATTAGTGTAATCGCTCAGTGCAATTATTCTGTGAACATATATTTAAAGTTCCGTATTTGTCAGAGACCTAAATTAAACTAGACCGAATAGAAAACTTGGCATATTTTAATAAATAACTTCAGGATGTTCTAGGATTTTAAATTATTCTTCAGAGATACTTGCTGTCTTCCTTTCTCGACTAATCTCACCTTCTTCACTTACCATTGATCATAAATCGACAATATCTTTGAACCGGCGAAAGTGGTTTCTTTGGTGAGCGATAGACCACGCAAACGCACCTGAATAGGTCACGTGAGATTCAGTCATCCACCTCGCACGTAGGGTGAATGGAACGTTCTATCCAACTAAGGTAAATAGATTCTATTAGTTACATTGTTGTATTCTTTTCCATGGGCCTGTAAAGCAAACCGACTATATCCTTCTGGTAAAACCTGAGGTATTTCCAAGAAAAATAGGATGCATGAACCATAACAGTCGATATCTGCAGCGCATAGTAACTAGAAACTTAACGCATGCGTATATACATGTGCTACAGATAGTCGTCGGTTCTATACTTAGCACTAGATGCAGGCCGTTTTTGGTTCGTTGGTGCAGCCAGAGAAACGTATTGATCAATATTGCGCCTTGGCCGTGACACTGAATTGTATAGAGAGCTTACTGTGTCTCACGTGTAAACTCAATGATTTAATAGTGATCGAACATTCTTCCTGAACAAATTTGGAACCAAAATACTTGGTATCTGGTTTGCATATTACTTGTTTCAGTTTATCAATATTTAACTTTATTCCTAGTTACTAGCGAATCTATTCTGAATATCTCGCATGTTTAGTAGGGTTATTGTGAATCGCTATCTCTTTCGTCTCTTGAAGGAATTCGCATCAGAAAAAGTTGAAATCTACATGGTACAATTTTAACGCTTGTATTCTCTTTAGGCCATCAATATTAGAGTTGGCTTCCAGAAATACTTCGTTTGACCCTTGAATAACCAGATGGAACGTATTTACTCAATTATAATATTCCAACGTAATGATGCGTTACTTGTGGTTTGAGTGTCCTTTCGTCTCTACAGAGTAATTGCTCTTAACATTTATCAAATGGTTGGATAATTCTTTATTAAAAAAAAAAAGTCAGTGATAGTAGCCATTTTTCTTTTAATTTTTCAAAACATAACTCCCCGATTCGCTTAAAGTAATCGAACATTTTCCGTGGTGTCACCGTTACAATAACTGATTACCAATTACCCGTTTGTTGCATATTGGATATATTAAGTATTCCGGATAGTGTATTTATTCTATATCTTGATAAGCCTCTTTTTAAACCAGTAAAATTAGAAGTGAAGATTTTCGAGACTCAAATTATATGTGTGTGTTTATATGATCAAATATTGCATATATTTAATGTTTGTAAGCTGGAACTAACATTGGAATTATTGTAATAAATAATTACACCTTAAAAGCGAGTCTTGTTTCACTGAAAAGACTTTTAGAAATTGGCGATTCCGTCTGATGGAGGAAGAAACGAATAGATTCAGGAGATTTACAGCACTCTTTCAAATGCTATTCGGCAACTGAAACATTCATTGAAGAAGATTAGAGGGAGGAAGAAATACCGTTGTTTAATACATTTGTTGAAACTGGTACAACAGTGAGTTCAGACCAAAACTAAGCCAGATAGCTCACGAAAAATCACGCTGGAGACTAAGTCTGTCAACCTGGACCCGCTCATGCTCTTCTGGCTTAGCCAGACCAAAGCCGACCGTGTGGATAAGGGTACTAAAAGAAAAAATGCCGAAACTGAAGTAGAACATGACATAGATTCTTATTTGATGTCAGTTAAAGTCAAATTGGAGCCAGGATTAGTGGCAGATGCTGGTTTCAGGTCAAGCGGTGAAAGCTCATCTGAAGTGTCATACAGCAACACAGAAGTTAATAGTAATGAAGTTAGTCCAGTCCCGAGTTTGACCACTCCAGAGGTGGGAGAAGTGGACTTGGATTTTTGGGATCTAGATATCAGTAAGTTAAATTAAAACCATTATACTTTAGTTTGGTCGTTATAGTGCAGACCTGGAAGGAATAAAGAAGGTTAGGAGAAAAACAACATAGCTACAGAGTGGTATAAGATCATATGAAATAATTTGTATTTAATATTTCAAGGCTTGTTAACTTAATTTATTACAATTTACTACTTTTAAAACGTCTGTTTATATGCACTGCATTTGCTAGAGTTTGCAGTGGTATGCTTATACTTTATCATTCCTTTCCTATGGATTTTTTTCATCATGAAATAATCGTAGCCTTCTAGTGTATGAAATATTGTTTGATCCACCGAACACAAGATTTTCGAGAATTCACATATGCTACCTTGATGTCAGTTAAAGTCAAATTGGAGCAAAGATTAGTGGCAGATGCCACGTTATCATCAGTATTTCAGACTCATGTTGAAATGTTTTATAACTATACGTACAGCAGTACCACAGATTAAATGGAGTTGTGATTTCAGAATAGAGAGGGTACTATTGATTTATATTTTGTTATTAACACGAATGAAAGCTCTGTTTCCACTTTAATGAATTCAGAGACGTAAAACTGGTTTAACAGGAATACGGCTAAACAGCTTTCTCAAAAACATGGATATCCTTCAAATATCTAGTGCTCAGAATGTATTTTTAAGCTGTAGTACATAAAATTTTACTAGTTACATATGTGTATTTCTTATTCAGTATTACAAAACAAATTAAGAGTCTAAAAATTACCGTGTGAACATTTTAGTGAGCTACTGTTTCTTTAATGAACTGTTTGTTTGTTTGTTTGTTTTGAATTTCGCACAAAGTTTCACGAAAGTTATCTGCACTCTAGAAGACTAGAGGGAATGTATCTAGAGTCATCACCACCCACCGCCAACTCTTTGGCTACTCTTTTACCAACGAATAGTGGGATTGACCGCACATTATAACGCCCCCACGGGTAAAAGAGCGAGCATGTTTGGGGGTGACGGGGATTCGAACTCGCAACCTTCAGATTGCGAGTCGACCGCCTTAACGACTTGGCCATGCCGAGCCCTAAACATATATGAATTGTGAAATAAATATAGTATTGAATTACAAAATACCTTTCAAAAGATCCATCTTGTACAGTTCATTCTGTGTTTGGAGAGACCAGTCATGGTTTAACATTGAACAGTTATCACATTACAAGAATGAGCATTCTTTCAGAAAGGTATCGTACTATGCATAGTGAGCTGGGAGCTTATGGAAAGCCGTGGGCAATGTTTTATTTATTTATTTTTGTTTATTTTTTTATACGAATGCCTTAGCGTCTCTTGGATTTAGAGGGCGCAAAACCTTCACTAAAGAAGGGAAGAGCAACTGGAATTTCATAAATAATCCACAGAGATTTGAATTACCTTAGATAAATGAATTACGTTATTCAAGATATATATATGTCAGTAGTCAGTATTAAGCGTACATTTAGCAAAAGAGAAAGTTTGCATCAAAACCAGACAACAGTTATTAATTACGGTAGCTTAAAAGTTAGATGTTCGTTATTTTTGTTGGATGAATATATCTTGCTTTGTTATCATTGCAGGCTACTGTTCTAACTCTATATAATCAAATATGACATGTCAGTTCTTGCATTCTGTTCCAACAGAATACTGAGATGTTCTGTCGTTACTATTGCATTAGAAATAGAAATCTGAAAAAAAAAGGTGACGCCAGCTTTTTACTAAACGATTTGTAATAATTGTGCGAAAGAACAACTAAGAAAAAAAAAGATATCGAATTTAATTGAGCATAAAATAATTTTAATTTTTGTTTTGTCACTATTGAAGTAGATTTAGGTATAGTGTTTGGTTAGTCAAACGATAAGGACACAGGAACGCACGATATCATGTGGAGAAACTAAGCGATTATTACTGAAACTATCTTGTAGTTCGTCATTATATGTTACAAACCAGATTCTGATTATTCTTTTACGTTAATCCACATAACAAATGCTAAAATAGTGGGAGAAGAGTAAAAACTGCAACTGTGAGTTTTGAGTAATATATAAATGAAAGACTTTTATGAGACTGCCTCCAGTGAAATTTCAAACGACAGTATATCTCATTTAGCGCCATCTAGGTGGATAATAGCGAAACCTTTTTTAATACCCTATGCTTCTCAGTGGTTTTCACTAGAACCGGTGATGTAAGAGCATGTTCTTCATATTTTTAAATATCTTTACACTTCTATTCCGTATTAACATTAAATAACTGTCAGAATCACTTTAAAATAATCATATGTTGTCCAATCTATATGAAGAATCTCAGAGGTAGTTTATTCGGTTACAGTATCAAATATTCATCAGGAACACTTTATTCAGGGCAACAGATCTACTGTATATATTATAGAATTATTTACGGACGTTTTATTCAACTATTCTCATTGTACTGTATAAATAATTACTCGGAAATGTTCTGTCTTCAGAAAACGTCAGTTGTCAAGTACAAAGTACAGAGCTCTTCACATGTGTTTCACTTTGTTATAACGCATTGGATGTGCAACTGGAAACTGCAGTGAAAAATTACACATTTTTTTTATAAAGTAGATTCATTTGTTTAAAAAAAACTTTTACATGGCAGACAAGTAGTGTAGTATGTAATTCAACATATCCCGCGTCATGTATTCCTTTTCATTCATGATGTAAGTTTAAAAAAACTAACACGATTCGTTGTATAATTTAGTGCAGTTCATCAGACTTTAAATAGAGCGGCGCGTCTCTAACTTTGCAAAGTTTCCATTGCATATCTCCTTCCCTTTGTCCCCCTGTAGCACAGCGATGTGTCTGCGGACTCACATTGCTAAAAACCTGGTTTCGATACCCTTGATGGCCAGAGCACAGATAGTCCATTGTGTAGCTTTGTGCTTAATTCTAAACAAGCAAACAAACAAAACTTTTCCACTTTACATTAAAATAATTATATTCAGCAATAAAAGCAAGATCAGTGTTTTCTTTATCTGTTTGTAACAATCATTTTAAAATTTAAAAAATGCTTGTAAAAAGTGGATAAATGGAAGAGAAAACACAAAGGTTTGAGAGCAAAGTAATAGCTTTGTTTGGTTATCATCGTATCCAACTCTTCTCTTTATGTATTCCGGTTGTGTTCTAACCATTCGTGTTCCTGTAGGTGGAATATCTAACACTGCATCATATTACGTTGTCTCTCTGGTCAAAATATCATCTTCTTCCAGGGGGCGCGCCCCACAGTTTCGAATACATCGATTTAGTGCATATTTAGGTACAACTTTTATTAGTGTTTGCAAATATACTGGCTGCAACTGTAATCTCAGTTTTAACATATCGGTAACACGGTATAATGATATATTGCAGACAATAAATATATAATAATTTAACTTTTCATGACTTTTGGAGTAAAAATCACAGAGCGTGAAACTAAGGTTGTTTTTTTTAATAATATGTTGTACACGCCAGAAAAAAACATTGCCTATATTTTTTTGGATAGACAGCTTGTCAACAAACAACTCGTAGGATCGTATTTAATAATTATGTTCGTTTCAAATAGTTTTTCTAAGATTTTCGACTATTAAGACCGAAAACTACACCCCACTGAGCGTTACTCGCACCATTTTGAGTCGATCGCTCACGTGACAGATATATATATATATAATTCGAAGAACTTGTGAGTGAAAGCAAAAAGGAATACATAGTTATATGTCACCTACACTACATCTGCCAAATCCAGTGCCGACGAGCCCTTTAACTCAATACCAGGGCTTATCAGACCAGCTGGGATACGACAGATATAGTCTAGCCACTATATTATCAACTGTCATGAGCGACGATTGCTATGATGTGATATACCTTAAGTAAACTAATTGTAATTCTTATCAGTTTTATTTGAATCGTTTACTAATCAGAAATTTAGGGTAAGGATTAATAACACGTTATTTTTTATTTATTTGTATGTTCATTACCAAGTATTTATTTGTTGTTATCAACTTTTACTGTCATTCAGAAGAACAACAGAACCAGTCGTTCCTCTAGGTTTTCACTTGCTTGCAATGTGTGTAACATCACATGAATAACGAACACTGTTCTGTTAGTATCCTATTCTTATTTATGTATTCCGGTTGTGTTCTAACCTTCGTGTTCCTGTAGGTGGAATATCTAGCACTGCATCATATTACGTTGTCATCACTGATTAAACAGAACCATTTTTTTTGTATATACTCTAACAGAAATTGTTCACGTTACGCCCTAGTTTGATCAAGATTCCACATTCCGTTAATGTCTTGCTAAAGATTTTATTGCTTTCTCTTTTTTTTTTAAACGATGTACTTGAAATGTGTAGTAAGACTGTTCCGTTAATTACTTTCTTTTATCTATGTACTTTGCCTTTCCTCGCTAGTCGAGATTCTCCATGTGATGTGCCAACATTCTTCAGAATATAAATATTTTACACACCTATTTTTAAACATACTTTTGATAAGATTTTCTTGGCATTGCAATTAACTGTATGAAATATTCCGCCACATTAAATATAACAGACTTTAATAAAAAAAAAAGTTTGTTTAAAGTCTGTTATATTTAATGTGGCGGAATATTTCACATGTTAATAGGTTTATTTTGCTTTACAGAGAAATAACTACATTACTATTGGAGGATCTGAAGTTTACGTATCTCGTTTTATTTGTGCTTTATATATGCTGCATATATTCTGAAAAACTGTTGACTGTTGTTTTTTCTAAATTATGCTTGTTTAAGTAAACTAGTCTTTAGATATCTGTTTATTTAAAAGACAGAGCTACTAATATGTGTTGTTGTTTTTTAAGTTACTATGACTATTAGTGGTATGGAATCTGAAAAATCTGTTATTATACGGAGCTCCCTTCTAAGAAACTTTTAATATTGAAACTAACATTTTTAATGTAATGTCTAAAACAATGTGGAAGTATTTCCATAATACATTAGTTATATTTAGTTGACATACATAAAAATATTCTCTTTATTGCAAATTTTTGTTTATGAAATTAAGGTGGTCTGTTCAGTCACGTAAGAAATACATGTATAAAAGTTTCAAAGTGCTCTATACTGTGAAATTCCAAGGAAAGTACGTAAATAATCAGAAACAATTCCTATGTAATTTACGGTCGATGTAACATCACAACGTATTAGTTAAACGCATGTTGTCTGCTGCCTGGGCCCGGCATGGCCAAGCATGTTACGACGTTCGACTCCTAATCCGAGGGTCGCGGGTTCGAATCCCGGTCGCACCAAACATACTTGCCTTTTCAGCCGTGGGGGCGTTATAATATGACGGTCAATCCCACTATTCATTGGTTAAACAGTAGCCCAAGAGTTGGCGGTGGGTGGTGATAACTAGCTGCTTTCTCTCTAGTCTTACACTGCTAAATTAGGGACGGCTAGCGCAGATAGCCCTCGAGTAGCTTTGCGCGAAATTCAAAAACAAACAAACAGTCTCTCACCTAGAAAAGAACTCGTAAATAAGCTCGAAACTTTTTAATATTAAACATACGTCATTGATTAGCCGGAAAGTTATCTTCTATAAAATTGAAAGTGATTTAAGGTTCGGCATGGCCATGCGTGTTAAGGCGTGCGACTCATAATCTGAGGGGCGCGGGTTCGCATCCCCCATCGCGCCAAACCTGCTCATCCGTGGGGGTATTATAACGTGACGGTTAATCCCACCATTCGTTGGTAAAAGAGTAGCCCAACAAACAAAACAAAAGTGATTCAAAGCATAAATTAATGTATGGATATAAGTTTGTTATTTGTAATTATTTCAAGCTTTTTCTTTTAAAAAAAATGCTATAAATCACAATTTATCCAGCACTTAAACTGAAAGTTTAATGATAGTACAATCTTCGTAATTCTAAATATAGTTTATAACAAAAAATCTCGCACTTGATTAAAGTGTTTCGCAAATCAGATTTTGTCTTTTCTGTGAGCACAAAGCCGGATCTTTCTGTTTTTAAAATTTCGGTCTGATTTTGATTGAAAGTCTGCAGTCAGTCAGTTTTACTTAATAAATATTGTTTAATTCCTTTTTCGGTTGGCAACCTAGAGGACTTCGTTAGCGTATAGTACAGGTGTACTATTAATGGTTGAGTATCGGATATTTTTGTCAAGCCTTCAAAACAAACATGTACGTCTGCTAAAACTTGGCTAGATCAGTGCTCCAGCAGTGTAGATATAAAAAAACGGACTAGTTCGTTTTAATCTGATTGCCAACTAGACGTATGTGATCTCAACAAACCGGATGGCCATGAAACTGAAGTATGTGGAACTGCTTTGTATTATTTAAGGGGTAAAATGATTGGTCTCTTCTAAACAGCCGTGAAGTATGTGGATAATTAATCGCCAAACCAAGTGACAGAACATAGAATCTTGAGAGTATTGGTTCTTATTGGTTTTTGAGGCGTTTTTGAAGAAGTGTTATTCGAACTAAACAGAATAGGTGAACAAGTAGTGCATGCTGATAGGGTGCCTACTAGGCACCCTATCGTAAAATATGACATAAATTATAAACTGACAACTACAGATGTTTCAGTATAAAAAACTTATCACTCAGCGGTAGCAGCTGAAAACCATTATCTGCATTGTTGGTTTTGGATAATGTTACTAAAAGAAGAAAATTTATCTATTTTACGGACAGGAAGCCTAGTCCTGCTAGTTCATATTAGAAACCCATATTACAACGTAAAGGTTTGTTTTTTATTTGTAATTAAGTTCAAAGCTCAACGATAAGTTTTCTAAGCTCTGCCTACTCCAGGTATCGAAACCTGTTTTATAGCGTTGTAAACCCGAAGACATAATTCTGTGCCATTGGGAGAATAACTTATGGACTAGATAGATCTATAAAAGAAATCTAAAGATAATATTTTTTAGTGGTAACATTTTCTATTATGTAGATTTTATACTTAACCCGAGAGTAATAGAGCATTATGTTTTTTGTTTTTTTTTAACGTTTACCGTATTGGTATCGTACAACGTGCGTTATAAATAAAGGATAGTACAGGAAGGAAGTGTTAGTTATTGACTCGTAATCAGTGATGCAGTTCAATGTCCAACAAGTTTTAACAGTCGCAATATGTTGTAAAACTTGAATAACATTAAATTAATTCGAATAGTCCTAGGACTACAAATAATTTACCAAAAACCATCGTAAGAAAAGTTTCTTTAGCTTTCAAGAATTACACTTAGAATGGATATTAAATTTCGTTGCCCATAAGAAAAAAAATTATGAGAATTACTTTTCTTGTATACCAGTAAATATGGCATAAACTTTTAAAGTATGGAGTGTATTTTTTCCTCACTAATTTAATGGTCCTTCAAACCTTTTTTTTAATAAAAAATATAAAATACGAAATTGTGTTAGAAATAACATCATGATAAAGCTTTTTGACAAATTATCTGTCTTGCTTCGACATTTTAAGAATGAAATTCAATATATTTTAAAAAGTTAAAATATATCCTGATTCACTAAGGGACCTTCAAAAAGTAGCAAACATTTTTAAATTCCGAAAACACCAGGCTTAGGTTGATCCCTTCCTTTATATTTGAAAACTATAAGGCAGAACTGAATACAATGAAAATGGATATCTGTTAACATAACATAATTGAAATATCAACACATATTAAATAGTTAAAGTATATCTACACACTTTTGGAATGTTGTTTAAACGTGTTCAAACAAACAACTTTTTTATTGTTATCGGAAGTATATATTTTGCTATGTTTCTGTTTTCGTTTCTCAAAGTGTAGTTACAAAAAATAAACATCTTTCCACTTTTAGAAACTAGTGTGAGTGAGCAAGAAAAAATTCTAACAGTGTGACTTGTTTTATTGTCTAGAGATCAGATTCCCACCATTGTATCAACACTTTTAAGTATAATAAAAATATTTATAATTTGAGAGGACGCCTGTTCTGAGCGAAAATGTTACTGAAAAATAAGGCTAAAAAACCTTGAAAATTCTAGGTGCTTGTTTAGACATCTAGATAACAACGCATGAAGATCATACATGTATGTGTATATATATATATATATAGAGAGAGAGAGGGATATACATACATATTATATGACTAGGACATAGTTAAGCTTATGATATTACTAAATTATCAACATGCGGCGGCGCCAAGGTCTCCTATAGCTGGAGGCGTCTAAGACTGTGCAACAGGTATGTAATTGCCTATGTATCCCACCCCTCCATCTTGAGATGAATGTAATGCGGCCAGGAGCAGAGATAAAAATGGGGATACAAAACTCACATGTTGGATTATTTAGTTGTTATATTCTGCTATGCATTTTAAGAGACTACACCATTAACGATTACATAGTTACGAAGCATCACGAGCTTAAAATTATTGTTCTGTTTGTTGTTGCATGCATAATGATCATGAAGTTAGAGATTTTGAATCTTCAACAAAAATTCTTGGTTTTTATGTTATTGCATACTCAAGATTACACAGATTTCTTGAAGTGTGTATTAGATAAATCGCTTACATGTAAACAAATATATTTCAGTAAAATCTGAACTGCACACATACAAAAACACCCGTGGAATATCTCATTCCATTGACGTGTCCAATATTAATAGCATAAATAGTGTAAAATTTTCATTTCGAAACGTCGAAACGATTAGTGATTCGTACAAGTGAGATCTTGTGATGTGATATAAATTTGTGCGTTTGGTTTAGTGTTGCATAGTGAGCTATTTGCGCCCTTTATTGTGTGTTGACTATAAATATGTGTATAAATAAATATATACGATATATCTGCTTGCATTTTTCAGGATAGTTTCACGATCTTGAAACTTCAGATTTACTTAGTTAGTTTTGAAATAAATAAATAACTTCTGAATTACTCTCGATACACGAAATTCTAGGACCCGGCATGGCCAGGTGGTTAAGGGACTCCAATCGTAATCTGAGGGTCACGGATTCGGATCCCCATCACGCCAAACACCCTCGCCCTTTTAGCCGTGACGGTCAATCATACTATTCGTTGATAAAAGAGTAGCCCAACAGTTGGCGGTGGGTGGTGATGGCTAGCTGCCTTCCCTCTAGTTTTACACTGCTAAATTACGGACGGTTAGCGCAGAGAGTCCTTGAGTAGCTTTGCGCGAAATTCAAAACAAACAAAAACTTTTACTTAGACTTATCGGACATGTACAGATATACAATATAAGCTACATTTTAGAATTATTATCTATCAGCCCAAGTTCTAAGACAAGTTAGTTGGTTGTTTATAAGCACAAAGCTACACAATGGAATTTTTAAACTAAAATATTTTGTGGGCAAACTTTTTGTTAAGTGTTTAAGTTATCTTTGGTTTACACGTTACTTGTAATTCTAACCGGAAATGACATCGCAGTGGGTATCTTTAACACAAAAGAAAAAAAGTTGAAATTTGTTTGAACTTAGTGTAAATTCTACAATATACTATCCCTGTGTACTTCGTAAGTACGCATTTTCACTCCGACTTCAGCTGACTGTGAATCGAAGGCGGAACTTTGAATATCTTAGGAGCATTTACGTGGTAGGTGTAAGAATACAAGCAGTATAAGTATTGAAAGCTCTTTTTCAATTATTTTACTTTTCTTTATACAGTGTAAATTGTTCAACAAACGGCGAATAAAACAGCGAAAACTGAATTATATGTTTTAGGTTAATTGTATATCAATCTTGCTTTATTACTTTAAGTTTACGTTAATTACAAACATGAGACTTTTAATATGATAAATTTATAGAATATACTTCTCAAGTCTGCATGTTTATAATGCTAAACCTAGGTTTCGATACCCGCGGTGGGCAAAGAACAAATAGCAACAAATAAGAAAAAATGGATTCTCCCATGACTACTACCACTGTATTTTCCCTCCGTGTGTATGAAACGATTATGTCCTGAACTTATAGCTTTCAGTCTTTGAGAAAGTAGGTCGGGTAAATAAACACCTTATCCGACTCGAAAACTATTACGTAGCTAGAGAATGTTTTCAAGACTAAAAATGTTTTTTCTTCCATTGAAAGGAATAATCAACCAATAGAAATGTAAAGCGTTTGTTAAAAACACGGTCTTTATTACACAAAAAAATCTAAAAATATTGTAGTTTTCTTTGTAAAATACTAAAACTCAGCATAACTTAAGTTTTGTCATATTTAAGTAATTCAGTAATACCTAATTCATTTAAAATGCACTAGATAGCATGTCATATTTCTAACCCCACATTGAAAACGTAGACTATATGATTAAGTAATTACACCATCAGTAAAGGTCAAATTAAGGGTGAAAGGCATAAAAGTTACAATTTTGGCTTGGAAAAAAGTCACATTTTATTTAAATATATAAAATAATTTAAGTAATAAAACAAAAAATATTTTAAATCAGTTAACTGATAATACATGGCCTACACATTGACAACACAAATTATGTGTGATGGCATCACACATACAATAGTGTGCAAAAAATGGAATATTATAAAAAAAACGTATTTTTAATAATAAATAAATAATGGTTTGTTTGAATAATATTGAAGTTATTTTTATTTTATCACCATAACTTTAACAACATTATAATCTTTTTTTAATACATCATTAGTCAGCAGTCATTGTGGATCTAATTTATAAATTCTAGGTATGCAAAAAAATGGAACAAAAATTAATTATAACTATAATCATGTTTTCACGAAATTTTCCGGCTTTTTTAAATATACCTGTGACTTTTTCCCCTGGATTCGAATTAAGCTCCTGGGGGGCTCCAAGCTAAGTAAGGTGGATATGTATTATACAATTACATATATGTATATAACTGTATTTGCATATTGAACGTTCCAAATTGGATAAATGAAATCAGTGCAGCAACAGCATAAAATATTCATACACATACAATATATATTAAAAGGATAAACTCATATTTTATTATATGTAACTGTCCAGGTGGTTTATTCGTGAAATAACCAGAAAATGTTTCTGCTGATTCTTTGGAGAATTTTGTTTGTTTGTTTTGGAATTTCGCACAAAGCTACTCGAGGGCTATCTGTGCTAGCCGTCCCTAATTTAGCAGTGTAGCAGTTAGTCATCACCACCCACCGCCAACTCTTGGGCTACTCTTTTACCAACGAAAAGTGGGATTGACCGTAACATTATAACGCCCCCCACGGCTGGGAGGGCGAGCATGTTTGGCGCGACTCGGGCGCGAACCCGCGACCCTCAGATTACGAAGCGCACGCCTTAACGCGCTAGGCTAGGCCATGCCAAGGCCCCCCTTTGGAGAAAAGGCAAGCAAAAGTTATTGTTAGTTGGCTTGATTGCGTAGAACTAGATCTAAAGGTGTGAAATTCATATTACATTGTTTTAGTAGCAAAATACAAGTAAGGCTTGGAAGCTATAGAATAAAACGTTCTATTCAAAATTATTTATCTAACAAATTTGTTTTCTAAACTAAAATATTCTTTAGACAAACTTTTAATTAAAATGTATTAATATCTGTTATGTATTTAAGTTGTCTTTGGTTTACACGTTACGTGTAATTCTAATTGGAAGTGATATAATATCCAAGCTCCTAAACCTGTTTGTTTTATACATACAGTTGTGCAGGCCACTAAAAGGCAAACGGTCGTTCACACCCTTGTCTATAATGGCCGACCGTGACTCTCTACTACTCATGCATGTATACATCGCAGAACCTGGGACTTGGCATTGTGCCAAGGTTGACTTGATCACATGAAACAGTCATGACATTGGCTTTGTTTTTGTCCTTTCCTAGATTTACGTATCAGATAGGATATTGTTTTTCATTTTTCAGACCTTGAATGAACAAAGTACATACTTTCTCTAGTCTTTTCGTGACCGGCTACACCAGAATCAAACCTCAACAGTTGAAATCCTTGTTCTCTTCATAAATAAATTGAACAATGTTTCACCAAGATTAAAGAAAAAGAGAGTGAAATAGCGTTTAACCGAAAAAAATAACTGCACATTGAAATCCAGCATAGGGTGTGGCCGACGTACACATCTCCTCCTGTTTTCCTACAGGAAAACAAAACAAAACAGAAAGAAAAAGTGTATAACTACTATAACGACATTCCGTAATCTCTTCTCAGTTAAAGCGGAAACCCTTGACCCCCGGCCCTTTTGAAAAGTCAGTAAATAACGGAACTAGATCAGATCAGTGTTTGATTTCTGGGAAGATAAGAAAAACGGAGGGTTTCGGATACTTTATCCCTTATGATGAGTGTGGAGGAAGGGGTATTTCAGGTTCTGGAACATAATAATTTAAACTTTATTGGATCTACTATTTGGAATGGCGCTGGAGAATAGTAAAATAGTTGACTTCACTAGTCAGATATCTTTCATCATGAAGCAGGTGCGCTAAGAACAAGAGACAGAAAAATTAATGACCGCCATTTTTCCAACAGGTAGTTTTCCGATAAGGCCTGATTTTGCACCAGAATTGCAAGAAAGATATTTCATTTATTCGTTTGTTTTATTTCTTTGGGAATTGTAATTGTATGATAATTTCAAGGTGGTCTTTTTTAAAAATTGGTCGGTCTTAATTGTCTCATTTAACTTCAATATAAACCTATCTGAAGGCTTATGTAACACACACGTACACACACATATATATATATATATATATCGTAGTTCCGTATTTAGTATCTTCATGTTTTAACACTTAATGCTGTAATTTCTATAGTTAATTTTCTCTAATGATATTGTAATTTATTTGCGGATAATAGAAGGACAAGCAGTGGTTACCTTTAAATAGTAAAACGTCTGAACTCTTATTAACCAATGATATATAAACAACACAAAGTCAAAGTAGAATTGTATTCAAGACTCATTTAAGACAAGGTGCGACTGTGATGACGAGAAAATCCACTTGTATGACACAAGTTGAAACACAAGCAATTAACACAGCATTACATCCACCACTATACTGGTACAGATATGTAGATAACACGGTTGCAGGATTCAGATCTACAGAACACACGCTTAATTTTTTCAATCACATTAACTCTATACATCCCAACATTAACTTCACATGTGAACAGGAAGAAAGCAATCAAATATCATTTCTTAACCTCAAAATTACAAGAAGTGACACACAATTTAAAACAGGAATCCACCGAAAAATCACTCATAATACATTCCTTGGGACTCAGCACATGAAACAAAACAAAAACTCAACACAAAACACAAAACTATGCTTACCAGATAAAATTAACGACGAATTAGAGTCAACCTTTTGGCACTCGCGACTTGAAAATGTAATTGATGAAATAAAATTAATGTTATCCCAAGTTACTTCTAACAAGGCTACGCGACTCCCCTGCCAAGGCTTTGCGACCCCCTTGGGGGTCGCGACCCACCGGTTGGGAACTCCTGAATTAGACAAAATAAAACAATACTTCATCAACATCAATAAGTTTCCTCCACAAACCGTAGAAAACATTATACGCACACACCCAGACAAAAAGCAGAATGAACTAACAAAGTAAATATACCCCACGAATTAAAAAATCACGAAACCATATATGGTTGCATACCATATATTCCCGACATCAGCATAAAAATAACCAACATTTGGCAAAAAATAGTAAAAAATATGACATTCCAGTTAGTACCAAATTTCAAAAACCAGACACATAACTAAGGTCTATACTATGTAAAAACTACACTGACAAACACCACACCAACATTATTTATAAAATACAATGTGATAACTGCCACGACTTCTATATTGGAGAAACAAGCAGAAAAATGGAAACCTGATTCAAAGAACACAAAAAGTCACAATTAAAGAAGCCTTACTTATACAACAACTTAAGCCCAAAATAAACCAATACAAAGGAACACCTTTATACCTGTATTAATAAATATAATCAAACATTTAAGCACACCCTCTACATTCCTACACTCAATTACACAACCGCCTTCAAACATGTGGTCAGCTACAGGTCAGTAACCCTTTCTGTCTTTATGAACCTGACAATGACCGAAGAAGATCGAAACGTTGTTTGGTCCTCTATTAGTGCTTTCTCTACGCATTTCAGCCGTTTTTAAATATACAAGGTGTGACTGACTATCAATAATTGACTAACACGTGGGAAAACTCACCTACGGAAAAAAGTGACTATGAACCGAAAATCCAAATACACGATAGATATCAACTTATTTACTCATTACCAAGAGTACTAATATTATACAGCTTCTCCTGACGAAACGCATAGTGTACTCTGAATTGTTTTAAAACCCACAAAGCAACATGTAATATTACACAGATCAGAAGTAGATATACTGGCAGCGAACTGGTTAAAATATGACATTTCCTGATCAGCTATCAGATACTATTTTATGCGATAAACTGTCATAGGTTAAAGTAGTAGTAAAAAACGCTTCTGTAAACTGCGTAATTACCTTTCGTTGTCGATATCCTTTATTTTTTAGAATTCATTCTTCGAAACGTTGGAAATTTTAAAACTGTATGATGATTACCGTAGGTTAATGTTGGTACAAGCTTTTAATTTCACATGATCCGACGTTAAATGCAACGAATAGCAAAACATCTTTCAAAATACCATATATGTAGTTAGTTGTGTGTGTAGAAAGCGTTTCTTACTCTGCCATTGTTTACCGCAACAATTTCTAGTTGTTCTGTATACCGCTAGAGGTTTTGATGTTGTTGTTTTGAATTAAGTACAAAGCTACTCAATGGGCTCTCTGTGCTCTGCCCACCAGTTTTTAGCGTTGTAAGTCCACAGACATACCGCTGAGCCACTGGGGGGCAGAGGTTTTGAATTTCTCGCAAAGCTACTCGAGGGGTATCTGCGCTAGCCGTCTCTAATTTAGCAGTGTAAGACTAGAGGGAAGGCAGCTAGTCATCACTACCCACCGCCACCTCTTGGACTACTCTTTTACATATAGTGGGATTGGCCGTAAATTTATAACTCCTCCACGGCTAAAAGAGGCGAGCATGTTTGGGGTGACGGAGATTCGAACCCGCTAGTCGAGCGCCCTAATCACTTGGCCATATCGGGCCCACGCGTTATAAGAGTGATAGAGAAATCCTGCTATCTGCTACAAGAATTAGCAGCAGGTACTTTCACTTTAGTGTATTAGTTAAAAATTAGAATCGGCTAGTATAGACAGCTTTTATGTAACTTTGTGTGAATATCCAAAGTAAACAAACAAGCCTCTAATTATTTTTATGTGCATTGAATTTGGACTCTCTCCTGTTTTTGCAAACCACACCCATCCAGGGCCGTTATATAACGTGAAAGCATGACATAGCCGAAGATTTTTCCCACACCTGTGACTTATGGTCTATAGAGACTATAATGTGAATTCGGTTATTGCTAAAGTGACAGTTCCTGCAGTTTGAAAAAAAAAAATAAAAAAATGTTTATTTGTGCATCACGAATTCTCTGTTTATAATCAGGTCTTCTTACCTATATATTTTTACAGTATGTATTCAGTAATATATTGAATGGATACATTCCTTCATTCTTCGTGCAACTGTTCATAATATAACCTGTGATTGATGAAGAATAAAATATTTGTAAACTATGTCCTCGTAAAGAAAGAAAATAAAGTTGAGTGAAAAAAAAATTCGGTAATTTTATTTTATTTTTCTTAAGTAATTAGTTAAGTATAATTCGCACAATACTGAAACACTATTTATTACAACCTGATGGTCCTTATAAAAGTTGGCGCTAGGCGGTACGACTAGAGAAGAGGTTCTTTATAGGATTGTTTGTGTCAGAGCAAAGCAAAAATAAGAGGCTATCTCCTCCCTGGTCACCATAAGGAAGAAACACCACGAATTTTTACTATAAATCAATAAATTTGTCCGCTGACCCACTTGGGTAATAACTAGTTTAATTTTACATCTTTTGTTCCATTCCCCGAAAATGATTATTGAAACAGAAAAGTTTACTTTATATATATATACACTTCTTTCATGTTTCATTACCATGGCTAAAGAATAAAGTATTCATAAAAACTTTTTCAGTTGAATTCAAAATATTTTATACAATAGTATTACGATAAAAAAAGAAAAGCCCAGATAAGAAATTAAAATTCTAGGCAACTATAAACGGTCATTAAAAACGTAATTGAGCACTGAAAAAAATGGTTCAGTTATAACACGAGAAGTACAGTGGAACCCCTCTAAGAGGCCACCCCTCAGATTCGGCCAACCCTTGAAAGCGATCATTCAATCACAGTCCCTTTTTTTATTTACATAATCCCTAATTATGTACAGTGGAACCTCTCTAATCAGGCCAGTTTGTCTCAGTCCCGAAGGTGGCTGCTTTAGAAGGGTTCCACTGTAATAATATATATCTCTATATATATTTGGTACTACGTTTGTGGCTGTGCCTCCGTCAGGCAGTGCCGCTTTTACAACTAGGACAAAAATCATCTATCAAAGTTTTACGAATTTCTAATTCGATTTGAATGGTTCAAGCGTGGCCTAGTGACTAGCTTATCGAGCTGACAAACAAAATATCTGGAGTTCAAGATATGATGCATCTGAATACGCTTTCTACTTTTACTTGTAGGCGCTTTTCAATATTAATATTTAATTCAGCTATTCAGTTCAAATAATTGGTAAGGCCCCATGGATGGATACAGAGGGGGGGGGGGATGGGGAATGCCATACCAAAGTTGTGTAGGTTAATGGGAAATCAGAAATATAAAGTACTGATCATCTCAATTAGAATATTTTTGCTGTATGTTTACTTGTAACATGTTCTTTAGGAATATATGAAAGTTCATTGTCACATGCACATTGTTCAGTAATGATTCAGTATAGTGCTGTAGATTACTTGTAACTTGATATTTTAGAATAAAATCAATAAATGAGAGTTCATAGTCATATATGTTTCTTTTCTTTGTTTCTAAATTAATTCCATGAAATTTACGTTGCAATAACAAGGAAAAGTTTACTTGGGGTCAAGTTTAAGTCACTGTTACTTAGTCGCTCATCCCCCCCACCAAAAACCCTGTATCCACCACTGTAAGGCCCTAATTACAGTTGGTACTGTTGGCAACTGGTTCCCAGTGATCAATAGATCAAAAATTAAAGACGACTTTACCTGAATTATAGAGGTCTCTGACTTGTAATAAGGTGTACTAGGCTGGAAAATTAAAATTCCAAGTAGAACCTTTGTTGCATAATGAATAATGTTTGAATGGTCACGGAAAATTTTATCACTTGACAAAGACCTAAAATGACCTGAAATTAACATTTATAGAATGTCGGAATAGCAGAAACCCTGTACGTATTTAAAAACTCAAAAACTTGTGAACATATTCTTCTTAGACATAGCAACATATACTTTGTTTTCAATGTTTTTAATAGATACGAAAATGCGAAACGTTTGATTAATATGTTATCTATCATAAAGCGAAATCTCAACTGATGAAGCTGGAAACTTCTTCGAACTTATTTTTACATGGAGAATGTATGTGGTAATTGTAGGAGTATATCGTGGGTTATGTACATTTCTTAATAAAAATCAAATAAAAAGAACAATATACTCATATATTTACATTGGAACTAAACTTTATGACATACTCTAGGGGTTTTTTCCCACACAGTTCATGCTAACCTGCACGCACCATTTATTTACTCTACAGGGAAAGAAGAATTGAGTCCTCCAACAATTGGGATCAATGGCTGTTACGTTGACAGTTGTGGAGACTTTAAAAAGAAGACGAAAGGTCCTGCCCCTCGTCAGCAGGAAGAACTATGTTTAGTTTGTGGTGATCGTGCTTCTGGATACCACTACAATGCTCTTACTTGTGAAGGGTGCAAAGGTATAATTTAAAACCGTTAATGACTTTTTTATTGTTTTAGTTACCTCGCATTTCTTAGGCTAGAGTATGAATTTGATTCAGAAGTCACATGAATTTAGAGTAGTATGATCTAAATTAGTGTCGTTAGTCCAATTGATATGAGAATTATAGAGAGGTAGACACACTGCCATCTTAGGATTTATTCGTATCTAAAAAGTGCAAACAATTCATAGGGTAAGGAGAGCATTAACATAATATTTGTCACATTCATAGTCTCCATGTACAGAAATAAAATGTAATTAATCTTTATTTTGCTTTCTTCCTCTCTCCCTCTCAATATGATTCTTTTTGTACATATATTTTTATTTCGTAAATTTGATTGATTTGAAATGTATTCATTAATCTGATATGCAAAACAGTTGTATTCTATATACTTAAATTTATTTACTTTGATATTATAAAGTGAAATAACAAAAAGTAAAGCTTGATTTCGATTTCTTGTATAGGTTTCTTCAGGCGGAGCATTACAAGAAATGCAGTTTACCAGTGTAAATATGGCAATAACTGTGAAATTGATATGTACATGAGACGGAAATGTCAAGAATGTAGGTTAAAGAAGTGCTTAAACGTTGGGATGCGACCAGAATGTAAGTAATTGACGTTTAAATATATTATATCATTATAAGCCCTATTTTTTAAATATGGTATATAAAAGAATATATGTGAGAAAACACGTGATAATTCTAAAGATACAATAGTAGAATGTGTGGTTCTTATTTAAGCTTTAAAATTAACTTGAACTATCAGAGGATTTTATGAAACTATCCCACTGTATAATTGATTAGACATTGTTCAGTAATGTTTTGTTCCAGATTATTTTTGTTCAAATGTTAATATTTAACATATCTGAAATAAAGCGTTAAATAATAAATATGTCTTTTTTTTCATATAATACTTTGGCTTTAGTCATTTCGGTGTTAAAAGCGTTGTTGAAAGTTTTGGTAAATATAAAAAGTTTGTTAATGATTTTTTCCTCACCAGGTGTAGTACCTGAGTATCAGTGTGCCATTAAACGGGAATCAAAAAAAGTACGGAAAGATAAAGATAAACCTAATAGCACAACGAAAGACAGTACTTGTGAAAAAGATGAAAAACCTAGCCAAGTAAAACCCCTGGAACCTTCCCAGGAAGACGTAATTAATAAGCTAGTCCTATTTCAAGAAGAATTTGAATCTCCTTCACAGGATGATTTGAGAAAAATATCTGTAAGTTAAAGCAGTATTACATAACGACAATACGATTGTGTAATACTAATTGAAACAAAATAATACTAATTACTTTAAAATGTATATAAACAATATACTAATTTATTTTTGTGTGAAGTATATAAAGTTATAATAACTTCTGTTGTGTTATTTAATTCAACTAATAATGCAAACTCCAGTCCACTTCTGATAATTAAATTTTACGTGGACAAGTTACATGTAGGCTAATATTTGCAGAACAATAACGGCTTGATAGAGATTACACTTACTAAATTATTTGGTATTTTTTGTCATGTTTACGATACTTCTTCAGTTATACCTTAACAAGGCGATAAAAGTCCAAATTCAAAACTTAGAATGCTGAACTACCTTGTTGATTCAACGATCTCATCAAGTCTCAACAAACTCATGTTTTATTTGTTCAAGTCATTTCTCCGCTTATTTGTACGGTTTTCCTCCTAGCCAAAAGCAATAGAAACGTCAAACCCTAACAAAAATTTCATGCTTTTATCAAGTACAAAAATGTTAAATATGTTAATGTAAACAGTTATGGTAAATATTTCTTAATTATCATTAATGGATATAATCGTCTAAGTTTTAATAGATAATGTAACAATTAGGCCTAAATTATTAGAGTTATTTATTAACGTTATGTTTTATATATGTATACTGAGAGGCATTAAAAACGCCACAACGTACATACAGTTAAACAGTTTTAATACACTAGGTTAAACATAAGTTTTGAATGTACGTATTATGAAATCATCATGTCTTTGCGCTAGACAGTATTCAATTTGATTAGACACTGCACACAAACAGTTTAATCAGGATTTCAACGTCCACAGCACTAATAACGAGTGTGTCCTCCATTCGCCGCCAGAAGAGCCTTCGTCCTGCGTGGCATAGATGTCACCAGATTGTCAATCTATTGCACCATTATTGTTCAACCTATATGAAACAACTCATTTTATTACTTGTTGCGTTTTTAATGCCGCTCAGTATATAAAACAATAAAATGTTGTTGTATTTTCAATATGTTTTATCTTTTCAACGTTGTGATTTAGTTCTCTGCAAATCATGATTAAGACCCTAAATATAGAAAGTTTATAAAAGCAGTCCTAGAAATTAATCTACGACTCAGCAGTAATGAGAATTTAGTATAAATACAAGATTCGCTGAATTGTTGATCGAGTAAAATTAATAAGAAAACTGAGAGTTAGTACTTATGTCAGGTAATTAGTATATAAGGTTGTGTTTTTTAAATGAGTGAAATTTCTGTTAAATATTTTTAGTGTACTTATTATTACTTACAGAGTAGACTTTCTGTTGAAAAGTTCAGTATTTTAAGTTAGGGTATAGTATAGGTGATCGTGTCGGTAACATTAACACTTTACTTGCCGCCTTTTATTATATTAATCCACATTCTGGTGCTAAACTCCCAAATTGCCAAAAAGTATTCATAGTATCCTACAATCACATGCTAGAACGAAACTTTATACACTGTATTATGGTCTGAACCACTGAAGGGTCACGGAGCACATTACTGATAGTGCCATGTGATCCTGTGGTGGTTCAAATGGCAGCCAAAATGTTAAAGTAATTTATTAGTGTTACGTTCACTGGTTCTTGCTTTATTTCTACCAGATATTCCTACCAAACTTAAAATAACATTACTACTGTATTAAACAGGATTATATATCTGATTAATTTGGAAATATCTAGACAATCTTGAATTACTGCTCATATTTAATATATTATTTCTCGTGTGTATGTTTATTTTCAGCATAAAATAATTTGCTCTCTTATTTTTCTGTTTGTGGCTCGTAGTAATGAATACAGTTTGTTATTTTGACAGACATTTCCTACAGGCGACAGTGAGGAAGACAACCTTCAAAGGTTCCAACACATTACTGAAATTACTATTCTCACAGTTCAACTCATTGTAGAGTTCTCTAAACGTGTTCCTGGGTTTGATACCTTGCTCCGAGAAGATCAAATTACGCTTCTTAAGGTAAGAAAATTGACACGTTTTACAAAATGTTCAATAGTTTGATTTGTGCGTATATAGGTGTCACTTTTTGGAATTACTGGTAAGATTACAATATTAAATGTGTGTCAGGATCATTTTGTGGTTAGTTACATATTTTTGTATTCTGTAGTGATATATATTTTACTTTTGTTTACGGTAAAGTTGAGGTTAGGTTAGTTTTAGTCATTGCACTTGCTTTAATTAATCATGAACTTGTAGGTAAATAAATTTAAAATATTGCTCTTACACAAATATAGGTTAGATTAATTTTTTGAAATTCGTAAACATTAGTCAAATATTGGCATACTTGTAGAAATGTTGAATTTGGATTAACCTTTTTTATTTCTGTGTTTTGTGTATATACCTAACAGAATTAATTTGTTGAAATATTATATTTAAAGTTTATAAAATCGTATTAGCTCTGAAATATGTAATCGTTTTTAACAAAATTCTAAAACATTCAGTTTAGTTTATTTCTACACATCTTAATCATTTTATAAGTAGAAACTTTATAGTCTTTGATTTTAAATAAAATTAAAGCAGATCCACCAAGATGGTAGGAACACCAGAAATATATCCCTGGGGCAAAAATATATTCTCAAGACGGCTGGTATGGGTATTAAAACTTTAATTAAAATAAACTACAGAACAACGTTTTGATCTTCTAAGGTCATTTTCAAGTTAGCAAAAAAAAAAAAAAAAAAAAGTTAACTTGAAGATTACCCAAGAAGGTCGAAACGTAACAGTGTTCTGTACATTATTTTAGTTGAAGTTTTAATACCAATACCAGCCGTCTTGAGAATACATTTTTCCTTCAAGTGGATTTCTCGTCATCACGAAGTACTTCCCTGGGGCCCACTTCTCACTAGGGGACCCATGAGAGCAGCAGAAAAATGTGTACGTAATGTATCAAGTCAGTTGAGAGTGTTTAAACAAACGACAATGTCATCAATTATATAAATGTGTATGTGATATCCTCCTCCAGTTAAAGAAACCAGTGTACCGTTCGTGCAAGTTTTCATCGATGGAAAAAAAAGTGACTTTCATTACCAATATACTTATATCCTATAATGTCAGTTTCAATATTGCATAAGTCTTTCAAGTTCAAACAAGTTTCTAAGAAAAATTAAATTTTGATAATTGTATATTAGAGAGGCCTAGCGCGTTAAGGCGTGCACTTCGTAATCTGAAGGTCGCGGGTTCGCGCCCAAGTCGTGCCAAACATGCTCGCCCTCCCAGCCGTGGGGGCGTTGTAATGTTACGCTCAATCCCACTATTCGTTGGTAAAAGAGTAGCCCAAGAGTTGGGGGGGGGGTGATGACTAGCTGCCTTCCCTCTAGTCTTACACTACTAAATTAGGGACGACTAGCGCAGATAGCCCTCGAGTAGCTTTGTGCGAAATTCCAAAACAAACGAAAAAACAATAACAGAAATTACAGTATGACGTTCAACTGGTCATCACTGTAAACATTTTTAAATGTCTGTAAGACAGCGCACACGTAGTGAATTGATACTGTTTAACTAACGTTTAACGTTCCAAAAAAACAAAAAACAAAAAAACTTAATAACCAATAAAAAATAGCTGAGGTTTATGGTATTCAAGACATAAAGTCAGTTGAAAAAGTATTGACTCAGTAAAGTAGAGCTGTAGTTGCGAGTCCTTCCGTGTTTAGTAGCTTAGCTGCCTCAAGGGGGAGGGGACCTAAATCAAGGATTGATGGATCTGCCTTCAAAGTTTCGCAATTAGAATCAAGAGAATACTGTAGCTTTCAGTACAGTATGCTTATCTTCACGTAATTTTGGAGATTATCAATAAACATTACAAGATTTTCATAAATAAAATATTAGATTTTTCTGTCAGGTTTTAAAATTTTTAAAAGTGATTTGCTTTTGCATTTTTCGTTTCGAATGTTGATTGTCCAACATGCAGAGTAATTTTGACTGCTTCGGTCTCTTTGAGACCTACTGCCAGCATTACCGTTAGGTGGCAACAGATTGACCCTAATAACAATGTATCACGCATGTCAGAAAGACCGTATCGGTCTCTTTGATGATTTGAGTGACAATTGTCACTTACAAAATCCAAGAAGTCGTTATAGCGACGTTTTCCAACCTTTAGCTACAAGGTAAAACTGCTGACAAACCTGACGACATTTATTGGAATTGGAAATTAAATGTAATGGGAAAATTGGAAGTGTGTTTTCTTATAGCAAAGCCACTTCGGGCTATCTGCTGAGTCCACCGATTTCAGCGTTGTAAATCCGTAGACTTACCGCAGTACTAGCGGGGGGCGTTGCGAAGTGATTAAAAAAACTTGAAAATTCATATATGTATGCTGAATGAATAGAGAAAGAATTATGTGTGTCAACCCTTGTAACCCTTTTACATAACCAAATTTAGATTTTTTGTAAATCTTTTTTAAAATGAGATAATGATTTATCATTACAGTTGCCAGATTTCAATAATGCTTCAAGTACCCACATATAAATAAGCTGAGGTTTATGGTATTCAAGACATAAAGTCAGTTGAAAAAGTATTGACTCAGTAAAGTAGAGCTGTAGTTAGATTATACATTGCTATAATGTGTTGTAAGATATGATAGTAAAAGGGAGTATTTGTGATTTCGTTTTTGATTTGTATCTTTTCTGGTTGCAGTGATTACATGTAATGAAAAATTTACTGTGGGTTTGCATTAATGAGAACTGTCGGAATAATTAGGGAACTGTATTCTTAAAATGTACATTTTAAAACAGACAATAAAGGTGAACTTTTATAATTAGTAAGTTATTTCAAAATAAAGTTGCAATCTAAGTTTGTTTGTTTTTTTTCATTATAGGCATGTTCTAGTGAAGTAATGATGTTGAGGACAGCCCGGAAGTATGATGGAAAGACAGACTCTATTGTCTTTGCTAACAATCAACCATATACAAGGGAGAACTACCGCAGTGCCAGTATAGGAGATTCTGCTGATGCTCTCTTTAGCTTTTGTCGAAAAATGTGTATTTTGAAAGTTACCAATGCTGAGTATGCTCTGCTAACAGCTATTGTCATATTCTCAGGTAAAATAAATTCTTTATCAGAATATGACATTAATATGTTCAACTTGTTGAATTGAAAGTAAAAAATTATATTGGATATGTATTAGGTTTCGCACTGTGCCTAAACTTTATAAGTAAATGCAGTTTCCTCATAACTTATGGAGACTTGTAAATTGAGCAACATGATTTAGTTGTATGAATGAAGTGCAGCATGTGGGAAGGTTACTGTTTTTAGATTAACTTTTTATTGTCTTGCCCACTATTGCTGATATCCTTGATTAAGATATACAAATTACATTAATGGCAATGTCTTATTTTGTTTTTGGTCACTGTTAGGTGTTCTACATTGCAAGTATTCAGAACTATTGCATCAGTATTACTGTTTAAAAGGTTTTCTGTTAATTTACTCATTTGCATTAAAAAAAAGCTCAATTTATCTTTTTGCAGATCTTGAAAAAGTGAACAAAAACAAAAAGATAAATCAAGTCTGTTAGATTACCATAAAAAGTACTAAAGTTTTACTGCTGTTTAATTGTTCAGTCACAGAATGGGAGGGATTAAAGAATTGTGTGTTTAAATATTTTTCATTTATTTGTATTTTTATTTATCTAACAAATTTACTTATAATTAACACTTTAATGGCAAACTGTGGATTACACTTGTACTAGAAAAAGACTTGCAAGCTTGAAGGTGAAAAATTTAAAAACTAGATACACATAGTAAAGTTAAATTGAACTATTTAACCCTTTATAATTATGAGTTAAAACATGAGCAATGATAACTATTCTACTAACTTTCACCCATAATAATTTCTAAAAATGTGTTCATCACAAGCAATAATATGTGACTACTTATAGTTTATAGTTGTAACTACTTGCATTAGTTAAGTTTGGAAATTAAATGAATTTTGAGTTGTATTTTACAAGTATTGCTCAAGCATAATAAAATGAGAGTCAAAGTAAAAAAAGAATATAATTAGTGCATAGAAACGATCAGGTCCCATAATTAAAACCAGGAGCAAGAGGTGTGTTTTTATGTTAAAAACATTGCAAGAAAACAATACAAGTGCTTTGTAATCTTTTATTAATTATTTATTTATAGTATTTTATGACTATTGTGGAAGCTGGTTGTGCTAAATAAACTGTATTATCAGACAAAAAGTAGAAATTCTTTGTTCATCCGGTAAATTTGAAGTATTTTAATTATCTTAATTGTAGAGATTTTCATGCTGCTGAGAATTGCAACACAGTTTTCTCATGAGAGGTTTTTTGTTTGCTCATTATGTGGTTTTTCACATATAATACCAAAGTAGATAATGTCTGTATTTGATTATACTTTTGTTGAGATGCAAGTCCAACATTATAGTTGGACAGTTATGGTATTTTCTAATTTATTAATCATATAGAAAGATATTCAAAATTAATGACAGTGGCAGATAGTGCTATAAAAGACAGAGTAAACAAGTTATGCTTTAACTTTATCATACTGAGGCCTGTTTCTAAGACTTGATGTAGTATAAAGTTATATATTTTGCTAGTACTAATTTAAAAACATAGTAACTAACTCACTGAAAGTTGTGTTCAGTTATTAAAAATGCTGTCACATATCAAATAGTATTTATACTTCCACCTGATGTTAAAGTGGTAGCTTTCCAAATCACTAAGTCTTGTTACTGCTAATCTTAAAATTCATGTTTAATGCTTATTTGGATTATTTTTAAAAGAGGTCAATGGGAATGTATACAGGTGAGGGGAAAAAAGAAAAGATGAAGTTTCTGAAATAGTATGCACTTAATGTTAATCAAAATTATCTATCATAATTTTGGATTTATAAGACTCATTGTAAATTTACTATAAAACGTAGACCACTAACACTATGGGAAGTTTATATTTTTTAATGTTTTTGAAAATTGTTTAGACATTACTTTATGAACCAATTTTTTATATTCAAAAGAGTGTGTTTTATGATACGGAATGATGTTTTCATTGTGATAAGTTGATTTTTTCAGTTAGATCATCTTAACTCTTGCATAATATGAACTTTATTGATTTTTTTATTTCAATTTGCAGAACGACCTCATTTGCTGGAACCTAAGAAAGTGGAGAAAATACAAGAATTCTACATTGATGCCCTCAGGACATATGTGGATAACTTTCGTCCTCCAGGGAAGAACTATTTTGCCAAGCTTTTATCTGTTCTCACAGAACTTCGAACACTGGGTAACATGAACTCTGAGATGTGCTTTTCTCTAAAGGTTCAAAACAAGAAGTTGCCTCCCTTCTTGGCTGAGATCTGGGATGTTATGGAGTAAACCTTCATCTTTTTAACCCATTTCATTTGAAATCATTCCAATGAAACTGATTATTTTCTTGTATATCACACTTTTTGCTTCATTCCTGCAGTAGGAGCTAACAAAGTAGAGATCATATATGGCTTGAAATTAACTACCATCTCCCAGTCTTAGTGGTTTGCTTTAATTTTAAGATTGTAACAATTTCAAGGATTACATTATTGAACTGCCTTCAGATGTTGATGATGCTAAGATATGCAACAGAAAAGGTGCAAAAATTAGCTTTTGGAATATTAAGAAAGTTTACATTATTTAATAGGTTGGTTGTGATCTTGTTTTGACAAGACCTTAATTTCTGAACTCATCAACGATGTCATACGTTCTGTCTAGATTAGCCACAGTTCTAAAGACAACGCACAAGTGTAAAGCAGTGACGTGCAAACTCATAATGGTCATTCTTTTCAAGTGAGAAACGTATGTCAGTGTGAATTTTGGAAAAGAAAAAGGAAACTTTGAGCCTGATATATTCCCGGTGATCTGAACAAGGCATTGCATCAGCTGCAGGAGATGTTACTTGTGCCATTTATTCTGTTAAACTGATGATAGTAATTTTTAAGAGTCATTACCACATTCAAAGAACTTGATTCAACTTTAGAACAACTGTCATGTTAATAATGTTAATTTTGGATTTAGCTTATGGTGCTGGTTTTTGATATACTTCCCCCTGTGACATACATTATATTACTGTGCAAGCAAATACCGTATTTTCCGCCTAATAAGCCGAATTTCTGGCCCTAAATTTTGGACCTGATTTTTGGGGTTCGGCTTATTGGCCGATCACCAGCTTTGGACCAAAAAATACCGAAGACCAAAATCGGTCCCAAAATCATACCTTTGATCTCACAGTTACGACAGAGTTATTTCAGTTGAATAAACTTTATTTATTAATAGAAAAAAGTCTATACATTACGAATGACATGTATTCATAGAAATAACAAAATTCATAAAAAATACACACTTTAATCTCAGAAATTTATTAAAATCCATCAAATTTATCATCTTCATCGTCAGAAGCACCAAATAATAGATTCCAATCCTCGGCAGAGACCTGGTCGTCGTACGGGTCATTCTCTGGTGTTATTAGCTGAGTGAGTGGAATGTTGTCTTCCTCGTCGTCGTCCAACCACAACATATCATCTTCCGTTCCATCCATTGCATTTGAGATGCTGCATTTTTAAATGACTTCTCTACAGTTTCAACACTAATATCGTCCCACGATTTCACGACGGTAGCGAGTGATGCAGCGCGCATATTTCCGGCAGCAGTAAAACTTTGATTGCCGGAAACCATCCACTCATTCCAACATTGACGGAGCCTGTCTTTAAAAGGTTTATTTAAACACACATTTAAGGGCTGTATCACAGATGTCAGCCCACCGGGAATAACTGCAATATCGGTATTGCATCTTTTGATGGCGGCTTTAACGTTTTCACACAGGTGGGACTTAAACATATCCCAAACGAGCAGAGATCTAGATTTCATCAGTCCGCCAGGACGACGCGCCCACTCTTCGTTAATCCACTTGATGCATCCTTTGTCATCCATCCGTTTTCTTGTACATGGACGATCACTCCTTTCGGAAATTTCTTCTTCTTAGGAAATGTTTTTCTTTTGAAAATTACCATAGGCGGTAATTTTGTCCCATCAGCAAAGCACGTTAAGACTACAGTGAAACGTTTCTCGTGGCCCGTTGTCTTAACCCAAACGGTTTTCTCGCCAGCTTTGTTAACGGTTTTGTTTCCAACCATATCGAAAAAAATCGGAGTCTCGTCCATATTCCCAATCATTTGTAGAGGGTAGTTGTGTTTTTGGCGATGATGAATGATAAATTTCTGGAACGAGGTGATTTTATCATCCAAGTCACGTGGCAGTTTCTGCGCGATCTTCGTTTTCTCTCGAAGTTCAAGGCTGTGTCGCTTCATGAAGCGGGTACACCAGCTGTTGGTTGCCTAAAAGTCTCTTGAATTTTCTTTATTTCGACCAGCCCACTTTATTGCAAAAATACGGATCTGGGCTCGCGTGACAGTCAGGCCACTCTGCCGGTTTTCATTTTTTAAGGCTAGCTCTACTACTTTCAGTTTAAAAGCAGCATCATAACGCATTCTTTTTTTTGCAGGTGTAGACATCTTTGGCTTTTGACGGTACAATGATAAACTCCCACTACATACCCCTGGTATTTATACCCTGGGTTAGTGATTTTAATTACTGAGTAAAAATTCTGGAATTTCATTAGTTACCTAATTACAGTGAGTGGAGCCAATAACGATTGACATACTGATTCCATCTCTGTCTCAATACGACACGTTCTGCTTTACTACAGAACGCCAATGATCACACACAACATGCATGCTGACGCTGAAACGAGACTAAGAAATCATTTTGAAGAAACTTGTCACTTCTTAAAAATGGCCTCGGCTTATTGGGCGGTAATAAGCAAAAACCCTCATTTTCAGAGCTGAAAATTGGCCTCGGCTTATTAACCGGAAAATACGGTATTATTATTTTAACTGGAAGTATCAGTTTTAAAGAAACTTGTATTGTACCAGATGGCTTAAGCAACAGCTTGCTCACATGCATGTTGATAGTGTGACTGATAAGGAATGCACAGGTATATGTATATTTAAATTCATAAACGTCTTTAATGACTCAAGCATTAATAGGGAGAATGGTAGCTTTTTGTGTAGTGCTATGTGTTATGTGATGAATATTTGTTTAAGAGTTACAAAATAAGCAATTGCAGGAAATAATCTTTAAACAACACTATAATTATCTGTGTAGTTTTGTTTTTTAATATTTTGTAAATTAAGTAGTTCGGTAAGTTATTTATGAATTACAAGACAAATGACAGTAACTACTAAAGATTAGTAATGTAGGAAATCATAACGTTTCTTAAATAGCTGTAATTGTAAGAATGGTGTTAAACTTGTCTTCAATAGTTAATAATAACTTGCCACAGCCTTTTATTATGTACCTGCTAAAGCAAAGAATTCCAACAAAATGACTTTGATTGATCTCATAAGAAACGTTGAAAGGATACATTACACAATATAGAAATAAACTTGTAATTCTACAGAAATTAAAATTGAAATATATAACTGAAATAAGTAAATATACTACAGATTTTAAAGATAACTGAAAGTAATTTTTCTGAAATTATGCCTTCAAATTTAATATACAAACTAACTTTCTATTGCACTTAATTTTAAACTAGACATCAAAGATATACACATTTTTGTGTGTGTGTTTGTATTATCAGATTGGAAATATGTTCCATAGAATGAAAACATTAATATTTTATGATTTGGTGCATGAACTAATAATCAGTTGTTAGATGTTTCCACCCAACTCAAACAATTTAAAATTTACATTATTATAGATGTAGTTCACACTTTTATATGTAATGTTAATGAAATAATAGATGATAAAGGTTTAACTGAAAGTATTTATTCAATTGATCTGAAAAAAAAAATAACGTGATAAAGTGTTAAAAACAATGAACTTGGATAAAAAAAAAAAGTACTTTTGATAACATATATGGATAAGAATTTTATGATTTATGGGTAAGAGTAATGAAATATGTTGTAGTCATTGTTGACTTCAGGTTCTAAAAGGTACATTCAAAGCTTATACTGTTTATAAAATGAGAATTTTTTCACACGTTTTGTTTGTACCTTCCCTCCTAATCCTACATTATTAACCTAAGAATGTATTATGTCAAGTTATTATTATAGCTGTGTACTAGTAGTAGTAATATCCCTTTTTTGTTTTATAGAATAAAAGAGTATATGAAAAAAGAATTACCCTCAGATTATTAAACTAATAATATATCATTTATTAACAGTAGCTAGTTTTTAAATGTTTAAATTTCAGTTAAACAGTGCCTTGGACTTTAAAAACTATACAGTGCACTAGTGAATAAAATTATAACATTTGAAAAATAAATTGGAAATAAAGAGGATTGTATAAGCAAAGGAAGAAGAAAAAAATTACCGTAATAATTTAAGTAACTGAGAAAAACCATGTATTGTACCTCCGTCCATCTAGGGTTAAAAGTGCGTAAACAAATTTGAAAATGTGCGGTACATTTGTGTATATAAACATACAGTATAATAGGGGGGGAAATGGTTCTGTGTGTTTGTGAAAATAATGTTGGCATTACTACATTAAATAAATGCAAAAGTTTCTTAGGTAAGTTTCAAGAATCTTCATTGCTATCAAAATCTGTGAAAATAAGAAATTTTGAGGTAAATATTAGGAAAAGGAGGGAAGATACGCTGAACTTGAGGCTTACGGGTGCAAATGGATGAACCTTGTAATATATCATTGTTATTAATGAATTTATCTTTTAAATCAAAATGTTAAAATATAGTTCATATTTCTTTGTGAAGGTATTTAGCACTTTATAATTTACCAAAGTTTGAATAATGGTATAGTTAATAGATGTATAGAGATTAAACAATAGTTTGTATAATTCTGAAGAAATTAGATTATTCCTGATCAATCACAAAAAAATGCATAGTGCTTGGAAAATAATAACTATGAGGAGAAAAGATCCAGCACTAATGTCCGAGTTATAATATGGTACAGTGACCTGAGGCTGAAAATTTGTGTTAAAATGTTTAGATGTACAGAAATGTATGATTGCAGCATTCTATATTTTTCAAATTAAAATTACCCAAATTTACACGCAGAGTACTTGGTTATCTATGAACACCTATCATTTCTGTACCCTTTTTTGGGGGTTATAGAATAAGGATTAGTACCAAAAAATTCTCTCTAGAGAAAATAAGTTGAGGAAATAGAGTAACGTAATTTATTCTTTACACAAAAAACAATTTGAAAATAATACATAAAAAACAAACTTTACCAAAGTAAATAAAGTAGAACAATTAGTACAATCACGAATGTTTGTCGGAGACTTATTCTTAGTTGCTAATATCTTTTAGTACTTATATAAAAAAAAAAAAAGAGAGAGGATTTACACACACAGACCTGTCATCAAGAGGGTGAATAACACCAAGTTATGCAGTAAAGCCTGAAAGATAAAGTAAAAAGGAACCACTGTGTGAAAATATAAATTGTCAAACTAGAAACACAAGACACAAAAAAGCATGTCTGTCTTAAACGCTGCCAAACAAATGAATTGTTTTTTGTTTTTGAATTTTGCACAAAGCTACATGAGGGCTATCTGCACTAGGCGTCCCTAATTTTGCAGCTAGTCATCACTACCCACCACCAACTCTTTTACCAGTGAATAGTGGGATTGATCATCACATTATAATGCCCCCCACGGCTGAAAGGGCGAGCATGTTTGGTGCAATGGGGATTCGAACCCGTGACCTTCAGATAACGAGTTGACCGCTTTAACCCACTTGGTGATGCCGGGCCACAAGAAATGAAGATTTGACAGAGTCCCATGCGTCACGTGAGCATAGCATTCTACTACATTCTACACACAACTTACATGAGACATGTTGGAATATAGAGGTTTGTTTTGAATTTCGCACATAGCTACAAAAGGCTATCTTCGGTAGCCATCCCTAATTTAGCAGTGTATGACTAGAGGGAGGGGAGCTAGTCATCACCACCCACTGCCAACTCCTGGGCTATCTTTTACCAACGAATGGTGGGATTAATCGTTACATTGTAACTCCCGCACGGTTGAAAGGGCAAGCATGCTTAGTGTGAATTTGTGACCCTCAGATTGCGAGTTGAGTTTCTTAACCACCTGGCCATGCCGGGCCGAATATAGGGGACAGCAGAAGATTTGTTGCATACATAAAGAAAAAGTTTGTATATAGAGAGCAGCACTGAACAAGCAGAGTTAATCTTGTGATTGGAGGTGAGTACTGTATTGGAATGTATTTCTATTTTAATAACCTAATTCTCTACATACACTGGAATTTTATGGAAGTAAATCATATGTATCATGGATATTTACAGAATTTCTAGATATGAACTAAAATACTTTAATACTTTTCTTTAATGTAAAAAGACATATAGAAGAGTGAGGACAGTTTATTTTTTGGTACACTATGTGCACAAGTTTTCTTTTAATACCTTCACAATATGGGATTTTATAGAATCAGATTATATGCATCACAAATGTTGCTTAGAATATATAGATTTTGTGGGTATAATTTTTAAACCATAATGACAAATTCAGGATAGTGAATATACTGTTTATTTTTGATAAACTATTTTGTGAAAATAGCAATGAGTAGCTTTATTAGATATTTATTGAATATCTATTTAAAATACAAAGTCTTTAATTAAACGAAGGCAAAAATATAGTTAACTAAGTTTATTTTAACAAGTCCCTATTTATTTAAATTCAAAATAGATTCTCTTCAAAAATTAGTGGAATTAAACTGTCAAAATATCTATATATGATTTAAATTGTTTCTGATTAACACTGATTAAAACACTAATATTATTTGTAGTGCAAGAATTTACAAATAATAATTATGTTTACTTGAAACTTGACATTAAACGATATTTTATGTTCTTAACATAAATATGAAAATGCTTCAATCTGACTTCCATGATAAAAAATTATAAACTCAAATCTACATAAATTTTGTAAGTGACTGTCCATTCCTGGGCATTTCTTCAATTACTCTCTTGTTTCCACAAATAATAACATAAAAATAGATTGAATAGATATGATGCTACCATCTAATGAAATGTATGGCACATGTACATTATGTATTTCATAACTTTAAAATTTGTTTATAACAATTGATTTTAGAGATTTGCACTATTAAATCAAACTTGGAAATGTAGTGTACATTTTATATGGAGAATTAAAACACGCTAAGGTATGAAAAACTTGAATAAATATAACTGATATTCCTAGTTTTTTTATCACAAATATACAGTAAAAATATTAGTTACTGCTAATACATAACAAAATCAAAAACTGCATGACACCAGTAAACATTTCTGGCACTTATAAAATTATAAGTAGCATTAAAAAGAAGGCCATAAATGGTTAACTTAGTGTAAATATGTGTTGCATTGAGTTGTACAAATTCACTAAGTTGTGTTACTTGCCACAACCTTAAACTCATGAGCATATAAAGTTTCTAATCAAACTGTTTTACCCACACAATTCCAGTGTTTTTGTATATTTATATTATAAACTATGGTTTTCATTTACTCAAGCTTTACAGAAAAAATAGTATTTACATGATGTTTCCAAAAGTATATTAGAGGAAGCTTTATGCAAAGTTTCAGTCCAATATTGCAATTGAAAGTTATATAATAGCAATAACAATACTTTGAAATAAAACATTTGTTAGTAACAAACAAGATGAGAAAAATATACTAAAATATGAGAAGACCATAAATCTTCCATAGACAATAAGACCAGATTATTTATCATGTCTGCAGATATGGATGCTAATGATCTTAAACTTACATCTGGTGGTTTTCAGAAATTTTATTTTGGAAAAAAAATTGCTCATAAATTTTATCTGTATTTGTTTGTGTTGAAGCACAAAGCTACACAATGGGCTATCTATGCTGTGACCACTGCAAGTATCAAACTCTGACTTTTAACATTATAAGCCTTCAGTCTCACTGCTGAGCCACCAGGAAAGCACAAATCTGACTTAAACAAATTTTTGTTCAAACAGGATTCATGAACTTAGTTATTTATACCTAGTTAAAGTCAACACCAACAACAGATTTATATACTAACATGGCTGGAAATACGATAGTTTTTATGACTAATTGCAAATTTTCTGGAAGGTATAAAAAAACTGGGAATTTTAAGAGTGTTAAATACACTGTTTGTTACACTGTGAACTTACTGAAAAACATAACCACATTCTCTTTTTATTTTTGGGGGAGGGGTAATGACTTTTACATGTATATACTTTAGCTTCCCTTTTTATTATAGGAGTTGATTTTCACTCACTGTAAACAAGAACAAGTACATTTGAACACAAGTAAAAGGAATTTTTGTTCACACAATGAAAGTTTTAGTTCTATTTCTAGCCCCAATATTTCTGTATAAGCCAGACTATCAGTGGATTATGTCTTTTTCTATGTTTCTTGCATAATTTATAACCTATATAATTTTGAATACTGCATGGAAATAAAATTGCTTGTTATATATGAGGCTTATTATCACAATCACACTCTTTAGTTATGTGTTAATCTCAAATTGTAAGTTTACTTTCAAAAACATACTTTTGTGGAGAATCAAATTCAGACCTAAAAGATGTGGTGATAACATCTTTATGGCTTATGAATGGTTATTGATCCTCTTATTCTATGATTTTCTGTGTAATTGCAGATGAATTAGATAGTTTCATAAACACATTGTGAACAAAAATATTTCTAATATATGTGCTGAATACTTCTATATGAAAGGCACAAAATATAAGCAGTCATTCATTATGATTAATTTCAAAAACTATAATGGTAAACTATGCTGGTGTAATATAACTTACACCATGAAATAGTTTAAAAAATGTTTTCTTTCATAAAACTATTTTATGCACAATCAGTGCTTAAAACAATTCTATAATTTCTGATGACATTTCCAAACTTTTAAGTAAAAGTTTGACTTAAAATATACTGTGATTACTTGAACACCATTTTTAGTTCATCTATGCTACAAATGTATCTTTTTTAGAGCCTAAAATATTTTGTTTAAAAATATTTCATATAAAAAATTACAACACAATCACTAACATAATGATGAAATGCCAAAAAATATGAATGTTATCTATATTTAAAAAGTATACTGAGTTTTCTGATAGTGACACTTAAATGAGCAAGTCCCACTGCAGCATAATGCCACCTGTTATAAGATTATATACCATATAAAGCCCCTGTTATGCATGCTAGATTACACACACTAATAAACAGGAATGAAATTCATCCAGTACTCAACTCGGTACTGGTAGTTATTTTAATGCAAGCACTCAGTACCAGGACTAAAGTGAACTGCTCTTATACAATCTACAAGCCATCCATTGTACTGTCAGACAGCAGGACTTGCAGGATCTAATCAATTACTAGAAATTATTTCAATAAAAAAGTGACCAGGCCCACAAACAGGGGCTGCAACTGCCCAGATGCTTGGGTGAATGAAACCTGGTTAAACTGTAAAGCATCTTTAGACTATATTTTCATTTAACCATAAAAAGCATAGTTTTAATATTTTCTTTACATATAAATGCTTGACATAGTAATTTGAGTAATAATTCACATATATTTTTTATTTAATACATTTAACAGATATTTGTTACTTTACTGATGTTCTTATGCTTATGCTGCAAGTTAAAAATAACTCCTGCTATGATTTTGCCTAATGAGCTCATTGCTGTCCTAACATAATATCTTACTTTTAACAAGTCCTTAAAGATGTTAGAAAAAGAGAGAATGTGTATTTTCTTATAGCAAAGCCACCTTAGACTATCTGCTGAGTCCACACAGGAGAAAAAGAGGGAGAAAGGAGGCAAGGCAAGGATATTTGCCCTAGGGCTCAGTGAATCTTAACATCCCTGCAAATGACCTAAAGACATTGGTTATTGTTAGTAACATTACAAGGAGAAGTTATTTAGCAGCTTTGATGTCAATCATTATTAAACCAACTGGGTTGTCTCATCTGGCTGTATGATTTCTATGTTTGTTCACTAAAATGATAACTAAAGCAAAATGTCATATTTTATTGGCTGATGTATTTCAATCAGTACCAGCCTTGACATTAGTATGTACGTTTCTTTATCGTTCAACAGCAAATACACAAACACACAAAATCAGCATATACACAGACACACACACAAATCAACATTAATTTGAAATTATAGACTTAATTGCCTGTTTGTTACATATTTATTTATTTAAAACAATCAAAATAATAGTTATATGTATCTGTTTTTGTAAAGTATATTATAAACTACATATACCGTATTTTCCGCCTAATAAGCTGAATTTCTAGCCCTAACTTTTGGACCTGATTTTTGGGGGTCGGCTTATTGGCCGATCACTCCTTTCGGAAATTTCTTCTTCTGAAAATTACCATAGGCGGTAATTTTGTCCCATCAGCAAAGCACGTTAAGACTACAGTGAAACATTGTTTCTGGAATTTCATTGGTTACCTAATTACAGTGAGTGGAGCCAATAACGAATGACATATTGATTCCATCTCTGTCTCAATATGACACGTTCTGCTTTACTACAGAACGCCAATGATCACACACAACATGCATGCTGACGCTGAAACGAGACTAAGAAATCATTTTGAAGAAACTTGTCACTTCTTAAAAATGGCCTCGGCTTATTGGGCGGTAATAAGCAAAAACCCTCATTTTCAGAGCTGAAAATTGGCCTCAGCTTATTCGGCGATTCGGCTTATTAACCAGAAAATACGGTATAAGCAAATTTGTTGAACGTGCACATGACCATAATTTTCTTTGCTTGTGTGTTTATATGTACACTTTCACCTCATTTTTCAAAGTAATTACTTATTTTATTATAAATAAATTTTGCACTTAATTCTTCATTTCACATGACTAGTAGAAAATAACAAAGCCACTTAAACTTTAAAAACTTCATTCTGAGCAGTTGCAATGCATTGACTTAAACATTAATTACAAGAAAACTTAATTCAGATATCTAAATAAACCTTTAATTGTAAGCTTTGAAATTTAGACAGTCTTAATAACTAAAAAATAAAAATGGATTTAAATTTTTTGTTGTGAACTCAAAATATTATAATTCTTGTGAGTACACTTTCAAGCATTCAAACTGAAATTAATTAACATTATTGACATGTAACCTTCAAAAGTTTAAATTTCAAGCCTAAATTTGAACTTTCACTTTTTGTATTTACAAATAAACATGAACGTACATACAGAATTAATATAAAACTGCCAAGCTAATATAATTGTCAAGTCTACAAATTACAAGGTTGAGATACTGTATGAATTACTATGCTAAGTAAAACATTTCATTAAAGTAATCTTTCCTTGTAAGTTTGTAAAAACTATTAATAACTGTCAAAGATGCATTTAAGAAATATTCAGGATTTCATAACTATGATAAACTACCAATAACATAAAGGAAATATATTTTGTTTTCAACTGAATGAACCATACAAATGCATTTGAAAAATAATTATTGTAAAGCACAAGCTTACGTATTTATAAATAATACATGTAATTAATAAAAGTAAATTATAACAGTAACCCCCAAAAAAATATATATACAGTTATACACACATACATGTGTCTGTATACATATATATTTCTAAATAAATATATTATGTACTACCTTCACGTTTTACAATTTTGAACAGATGGATCTGTACTTACATGAAAAATTGTTTTATCTCTTCTAAAAAAATAATGGTCATGCTAAATATTCAAACTATGAAAATCCAGCAACATTTTGGGAACTATTAAAATCTGAATATGAGAAGCTTGGTTTTGATAATATCTGTATTTTTCAAACACAAGTTTTTGATTATGAATTGCTGTGTTGTCAGATTTCTTTACAGTTTTAGTAAATAAAGAGCTCTTATTTGCAACTGTTGATTGCTGATTTCCTTTGTTTTTAATGTAGTGATTTCAATAACATGTAGAGTTCTCATTCTATGCTCTGAGAAGGTTCCTAAAATACTGGTTGTTTGGTGGGCTACTGTTATAGATCCAGATGTGTTTTTTCTACTGTTGTGAGGTTTACTCTACTGACTTGTTCTTCTAATTTCCTTGAGCATGATTCACTTATCTGTGTAATTCCATAGTTATGTACCAGTAGCAATGTTTTTAAGAATGAATAAATGAGCACATAAACTTCACGCAAGAAGAAAAACATATAGTAAACTGTATTGACCACTTCCAAACTCTTCAAGATCCTTCTCAGAAAACAAAATGAGATAAATCAGTGCATTCTTAAAAAGTCATCATCATAAAAAAAATTTGTGATCAATGATTTGTAATAAAGAACTTCCACTTTTGTTAGATTATCAATCATCAAATGTTTGAAACTTGCCCATTTTAACAACACCTGAGATTCCATAAAATATATAAACAAACTAAACTTTGAAAAGGTAAAACAAAATTACAAGTATAAAGAACAAAATATATCATACAGAATAAAATGTTATCTAATAAATGTTTAGATCAGATCTTTTATTAAAGTTAATGCACAAACTTTCATGTTTAGTAAGATATTATAACAAATTACTGTATCCTCTCAAAACTTTTGTTATATCTCAATGTACTGAACATTGAACATCTTCTGTTTTTTGTACACTTTTGCCACTGAGATCATGAAAGATTTATTTATTGAAACTTATAAATCTTCAAGAATACATAGATTTAAACTGTGATGTATATTTACATCCTTTAAAATCTCTGGGAAAGGAAATGGTGAGATGTTTTAAAACTTTTCTTTTGTATTCAGTCTAATTGCTCTTTTCTAATAATTTAGAATGAAGTAACTTTAGTATATACTTTAGCTAGTAAGTTACACATTGTGCAGTTACAAAAATGTTTTTTCATGTATTTAAACATCACATTAGTTTCATAAGTATTTGAAATCTCTGTAAATAAAAAAGCCACTTCCCTTTTTTATAATTCTGTAGATTTTTAACTCAATGAAAAGAAGTCAATGACTTAATCTTTAAGATATTAAAAATACATATCTGTGTACATTTCAAATGTCATAATTTATCAGAAATGTTTTTTTACTCTATCTAAATAAAAACTTTTAAATTTCACAATTTATTTTTATATCTTAAATCATGTCATGAATAAAAACCCACTTCCATATTTTATAATTCTATGTGAATAAATGAAAATAAGCTAATGACTCATTCTTTAAGATATTAAAAATACACATAATTTGTATATATTTTAAATGTCAATTTACCAGAAATGTTATATATTCTTTCTATATAAAAACTAAAAACCTTTTAAATTCCATAGTCTATTCTCTTATATCTTAAATCATATCGTTCATGTTAAATGATGTTTATCAAACTAATGTTGGTCCACTAAGTAACATATGGTACAGCACTTTAAATATAAAGTTTCCATACTGAGATAGGACGTCTACTAAAGCTTGATATTCCTAGTTCTCGACCACCAAACACATACATGCAGAGCTTCTTCTGGTGGTGTTGTTCTTTGTTCTTGGAAATACTTTTGGACAATTCTGAATTAGAAACATTAACAAGTTTTTCTTGTGTTACTTCACAATTAGGTAAGGCATTAATTTGCAAATCAGATGGCATTACGGTTGTTGTTTCCATGGCTGCTGCATGAACAGTTTCCTGTGATTTTTCTAAAACCTGTTCTATCCCTTCCCTCTTTTCACTCCTTGTAATGTTACCTCTACATAAATTACCTAAACTGAGTTCATGTGGTGGATTAAGGAGTTTCATTTCCACAGGATTATCTTGTTTTTTATATAAAATGTTTTCACAAGTTTCTGGATTTAAAACACTAGCAAAATCTTGATGGAGATCATCTTTGGTAGTAGAATGATGTTGTAAGTTTCTAGAGACTGAGTTAGACATATCAAATTTATCACCAACTGGGCGACAAGCTTGGGAATAATTCTCTAACACAGGAGAAAAATTTGACCTTTGTTCATTTATTTTTGATATCTTTGATTGATGAAGATTTATATTTTCTAAGTCAATCAATAAAACTCCAGCAGAAGTTCTTCTTTGATTGCTGCAGCTGTCCAACTTTACATCCTTAATACTTTCATAAGTTTTTTTGTCATCCATATCCATGGTAGATAAATATTCATGTTCATATAGAACAGATTTTGGAGAATAAAAGGCAGAAGCATAATCCTTGGAGCAGTTTTCTACTGGTGTTACTGAGTTGATGCCACTATCTGAAATATGATTTACATCCTCATTGCCAACTTTCTCATTACTTGTCCAAGAAAATTGATCAGCAGCTTTGGACACTTTAAATTGCTGTGATAAATGTGGTAAATCAGAGATTTCAAAAGGTTCATTCTTTACAAGTGGTTCACAATCACCTGGAAACACATCATTGTTATTTTTGTTTTGGAAAGTTGGTAGTTTACCATCTGACACTAAAACTGCTTCAGAACTACAAGATTTCTGAACTAAAAGATTGGGAGAAGAGAGCAGACTTTCTTGAAGTGAACAGGTTTCTTCCACGAGGTATATCAACTCTTCTTGTTGTTCAGGTACATAAGGATTACAAAGAACATTGTGGCTACTATTACGTAAATGTTTGAGTAAACTGCCACTTTTTAATCCACCTCTTAAAGATCTGGAAGAAAAAGGCAGTTTGGAAATGTTTATAATGTTAAGAGTAATATTATATACTATTTAAAGAAAGTTCACAAGCATTGCAATTTACAGTGAATTATTTTCTCTCTTAATTGAATAAACAGAGATTAAGGTGATTGTGACATATTTTATGTGAACCATAACAAATTTAATTCCTTGGAAGTGTATTTGTTGATAAGTACAAAGCTGCAAAAGAGGCTTATGTGTTGTGCCAACAATGGGTATTGAAATCTGGGTTTTAGCATTACGAGTCTCCAGACTTGTGAGTCATTGGAAAGCCTTAGAAAGAGTGCAAAATAAACTAGCATTATATTTATAAGTGAATAAATTAAGGAGCCATGTTTAACTATTTAGAACTTGTAACAAATCAAATCACTAAAAATAAATGTTTAAAATTTATTTCTGATAAATTATAATTCAACTCTTGCAAAATTTTGCACTAAGATGTTCATAACAAGAATATTTAATTTCATTAAAATGTGTTTCTGCATTATTAAAGAAAAAAGTACTGAACAGTGAAAAACTACTAAATACTTTTTGAAACAAAACAAAGACTATATACAATTTTACAAATAGAATATTACACTATAAAAATTATAAAAACCAGACTAAATTTAACTGATAAAGGAATATTATAGATTAGTTAGTTGGATAACTTATTAATACACAAGCATGAAAATGTATTTCATGTTCCAGATTTAAGACCACAATTAGAACATACTGTAGTAAAAATACAAAATAACTGTTTTAATTTGTGCTAGGTATTAAAGAGAAATCAAATTTTTTGAAGGGCCTAGTAAAATTGTTTGTTTATATTTGAATTTCGTGCAAAGCTACACAAGGGCTGGCAGCTAGTCATCACCACCCACTGCCAACTCTTGGGCTAAACTTTCACCAACAAATAGTGGGATTGACTATCACATTATAATGCCCCCATGGCTGAGAGGGCAAGCATGTTTGGTGCGGCAGGGAAATGAACCCACGACCCTCAGATTACCTGTCGAACACCTTAACCTACCTGGTCATGCCGGGTCACCTTGTGAAATACATGCAAAGGAACAAAAATAGAAAAAAGGGGAATAACAAGAAAGAGTAAACAAAATAAAACAACAACACAAAAAAAGTAGAAAAAAATAGGAAATAACAACCATTTCAAATAACATTTGATATTGGCTTAAAAATAAAAATAAAATATGGATTTGTGAGCACACACATATACACTTTATGAAACAGTGTTTTATAATTCTTTTCAATTTTTATAATTTATTTATTTGCTCCTTAAATAACTGGGTTTGTAACTTTTGCTCTTTTCACCTGTAATTCTTTTCATAAGACAGCTTAGATACAAAACATAGTCCTTTAAAAATCCTTTAAAATATGTAAAAATTAACAAAATAGAAATAAATTACTTACATAATAAAATATAAATCTTGCAGAATTCTAGTGTAAATTTCTGATACAATTTAAATTTACAGTAAACTAAAAATTATAGATAACTATATCAAGTACAAAGTTCAAACCATCACTATGCATCTTGCATATTGATTTTTGCACATTATGATATTTTTTTTAAAATTTGACACAAAATATTACTTAATTAAATGCCCTCTATAATTTAATATTAATAACTGTTTGAGAAAACTTTAAAATAGTTTTCCTATTACAATAAACTTATTTTTGTATTATACATCCAAAGAAAAATTACACTTTGAAAAAAAGTTTTTTTTTAATTTTTGAAGTGTTTATTAAGTCAACTCTTACAATGAGTACTAACTTGTATTGGACTTAAAGGTGGGTTTCTCATACAATATTTATGCAGATTTATTCTAACACTTAAATTTCTGTTTTCCCACATACAGTTCCTTACATATTGTACAAACTAAAATATAAATATATTGTATCACAGTCCAAAATGCAATACATGAAATACAACTTCCCTAGTGAAATACAGGATTTCTGTATATCATTTATGGTATGGCTGACACTTCCTAATATGCAAAGACTATTTCTTTATTAAACTTATATTTTCTTTGTAATTGATAATACATATAGATTTTTTGGTTGTTTACTTGATAAAGTTTCTTTAGAATTATTGACTAGTTCTTTTAGGTTTTTACCACCACCCTTCCTGCTATTTTTGAATGCATTTAATATTAGAAATAAAATGTTAACTGTATGTATATATTAAAGAAGTTTCCATTTTCGTCTTCATTAGCATTGAAATCAACTTCTGCTATGCCAAATCTTCTTTCAGTTACTATATTTGGATAGAAACATTCTTCTGAAAAATCTTTTTAATTCTTTGAGTCTTATTTCTTTCTCTTCTGTAAGTAAAGTATAAACTCATTTAGCAAATTATACAGGTATATTTAACTTATGATATTTAGGGTGATGGCTATAAAAATCTAAAAACAAATATCTGTAATCAGTTATCCAGTTTACTTAACCTTGACTAAAGCATCTAGAATGGATACATTTTTATCATTCATCTCTAAAATAAATATTTTGTTTTACATTATTAAATTTATTTCTTTTCTTCCAAATTATTAATCCAAGTTGAAGACCAATAATTTAAATGATGTTCTTAAATAATCAACACAAAGTGATTTGTTAAAATATGAAAAAAATCCATTTCAAAATATTCCTTTACTCATGTTGCACAAACTGGGCATCTTTAGTCCTCACAGATATTCTCTGATAATTGATATTAAAAAGAAACATTATAAAAAGAAAAAGTAGTAATTTTAGAATTAAATATAAACCTTTGAGGATCACATCTTGTTGAACTTAGATTCAAGAAAATTTTCATAATGGTCTAAGAAATCTTATATTGTTTTTAACATATATTCAAAATCAGTAATAGGATGAAGTCATATTTCATCCATGCTAGTTAAACTGTGATTAGATTCTTTTTATTTCTATAATTATTGAATAAAGTTTTTATCATCTCTCATGTAGTCCTACTTCTGATATAAATGGCCTTAAAATTATGCTCAAGATTATCACTCAGTAGTAACATTATTTTATAAATTGCACCTACCATTGGTTTTCCTAGAATTTCTAAAGGATATTTTTATCTAAACGTATTTTGTTGGCTCTCTTTCCAGAATACTTTTTTTTTACTTAAGTATTTTTGGTAGCATATAGATGAGACCTACTTTTTATTTAAAATATATTTTCCTTACAGTAAAATATTTCAAGTCACTTTTGTACTTAATTAAAACTTTTCAATCATTTTTTATTTGATTTGAGTCCTCATTTACTCTTTCATAAAATTTTCAAATTTGTAAATGTAAATAATTTTAATATTATTTTCTAGTTAAAATTTTGTCTTTATTGCTTTTTAAAATTATGATATAATTTATCATTCTTAGTCTTGATAAAGCTATTCTTTATTCTTTCATAATATTATCATTTTGTGCAATATCAAATTTCTGTGGTTATGAATTCAATATGCTTATATTATAAATCAAGTTCTAAGTTTCTTCTTTTAGATGGTTCGAAGTTTGGTTTTAGTTTGATAATGGAGTTATCTTGCTTCTATGGATTATGAAGAAACCATTCTCTTAAACGTAAATTTGTAATAAATTCTTGGAGAGCTCTAAAATCTAATTCTCTAGATATTAGCTTTCTTTCATCTTGATTTGAATTCTGCTTGGATAGATTTAACGTGTTTAATTATTTCACCATAAGAAGTTTTATTTGTTTCTACAATTATATTCATAAAAGACAGGTCTTCTTTCTTTATTATATTGTCTTCTAAACTTCCTAAACCTTTGATGTTTTTTATATTGGTTAAAATATTGATAATGTCTTGGTTCTATTTAAAATGGTTTATTCTTCTACCTCTTGCCATTTTTTTGTTTTTTATTTCCTAATTTCTCATCAATTTTGTTTCCGATTCTTTATTCTCTTCAACCGTATATAATTATCCAGGATACTCCTAAGACTATTCTTCCAATGAATGTAGTCATTTCTCTCTTAAATGTTATTTATGGTATCCTGGTATTTACAGTTTTGTTCTTGACAGTTTAGTTTAGTCTAATTCTCTCTTTTTCTTGATGTTATAATTTTCCTACACTGTAAGTGCATTTCTGATAGATATTTACTTTGGCTCATGTAATAACTTTTCTCATTCAGTTCTGCCCTCTATATGCTTAAATGTTTTGCTTACCATAACCTCGACACTACCACCTAGCACCTAACATGCTTGTAATATGCAAATAAGCATGAGACATACACTCCTGTTGCTGCTGATTCCTTCAATACTGTACAACTGAATCTTCACTTGGAGTTTAGGAAATACACATTTCAGTGCAGGAAAATTATAACTTTTGACACAATACCTTACCTTCTCTCCCGTAATAGCTAAAATCCCATATTAACCTGGTGGAGGGACCAGTGTAAATGTACCTGACAAAGCATCTGAAGAACACCCACAGAGTGTAACATCTCTTAGTAGAGGTAGACACCCATGGGATACTGCACTACATCTAAACTATTTATAGCCTTTCTCTAGTGTAAAGGTACATGTTGCTAACATGGGTGTAAATGACACATCCAAAATATAACTGGAGATCCCCAAATGGTGTAGAGCAGCTACGGCATGAGACCATAATCAGTAGATTTCCTCCACTCCGAAATCAGGTAACATCAGATACATAGTATCTGACTCATGGTAGGAGAAAGGTTTTTATTGTTTCACCTCAAGACAAGAAAGTAGAAGATAAAATGAGTTCCAATCTGCCAACCAGGTTTGGGCACGTCTTCAAACCCACAATCAAAACCAACCACCCGAGAATCCAACATATAGATAATGGCAGGAAGGAGGAGAGCAACGTGATGGTTAACTCAAACTCATAATTAGGTGGCATTAAGTAGTTATCATCTAGTCCTTGGTAGAACAAGAGCTACCTTCCTCCCTCTTATGTTCACTGGCCCAGCTCTAGTCTAACACAGACCACTTCTGAACTGACACTTAAGTGGTAGAAGAATGGGGGATCTCAGCCAAGGCAGTGAATTGCATTTTGATGAATCACCTCAAGTCAATAACCAGGCAAACTGGTCTTTTAGTCCATGGTAGGAGGAGGATTCATACCATCTACAATGACAAAACACCATTGAACTACTATTAACTGAATGGGATTGAGCATGTTTACCTCCATGTTCTACTATTCCAGAAGTTACTAGCTGATAGGTGGCAAAAATTCCTTTTCTCCACTTGAAGAAGGAGGGAAATCATGTTCTGGACAATCTAATAGAACATAACACTGGAGACAGTATGCTGATTGACCATAAAACCCTATTTTTAAAAGCAGACAAGTCCTAATTTACTCAATCTGGGATCAAAGGAATGGGCATCACTTTACTCATGCTAATTTGTAAGTTAAAACATTCTGGAATGTACATATTTATGAATCAGTATAACGTGAAAGGAACCTACTAGAAGTCTTACAGAACATCCCATTTCAACAGTGGGCATTATAGATCTGAAAGGTCATACAGTACAGGTTTAGTGATTCCAGCTAGAATGTATGCCTAGACAGGTACTATTTGCTAAAGAGTAGAATCCCATGCAAAGTGTAGGGCCACTGTAAGTAAAGGAAATTGAGGGAAAGATAACTTACTCAAAGTTCAGTTGATGTATATAGTCTGACAATGAGAAGTCAGTATCCAGAAGAAGATTACCAAATTATGCAAACAGCATGCAATGAAAGTGTCATGTGATTCATACTCCAGCCTGGAAAATCCTCACCAATTAATGATTAAAAGAAGCAGCTAGGGATAGGACAAGATGACTGATATAATGGGAGTACACCACAAAAAGAAATTGGAAACAGATGACATGGAAGAAAGAAGCCAACCAAATGATTGGCAACTTCAGCTGGTAGGACAGAAGAAGGATTCCACTAGAAAAGGAAGCAGAACCCAGAACCAAGGAAGAAAGATGTATAAAATAATATCAAAACATAAAACAGGCAGAAGAAACAATCTGGAATGGAAGTGGATGAGAAATTAGAAAAGGATGAGTAGTACACTGGTGTGAAAGTGATATTCTCCTCATGAGCTGCCATGGTTTTTGTGAAGGAATACACAATGGTAAGGGATATGTGATATCAAGAGCAAACACATCTGATCTATGATGACCACTGATAAAATAAGAGCAAAGAAGATGGGATAAAAAAAAAAAAAGAGGTACCTAATGGTTCAAAAGAGGCTGGTTAAGGCATAGAGAATGACACTGAAATCCCATTCCAGAAGGGACAGAGGGCAAGGAGGTAAGGATGAGATGAAAAAGACAAAAAGAAGAGGAATATGAAATGAGAGGAAAAACGGGGCAAGAAGTGGAAAAGGAAGGTAGAGGACAAGGCTACCCCATAATGTATATTGTTTGCAATGGTCATCAGAAACCCATCATTGTCAAACAGCCCAGGGAAATATGGAATGGTGAGAAATGCAAGGTCTTTATCTGCAAAGACCATTAGCAGAATATGCAATATTCTCTTAAAGATCACCAAGGAAGAAATCTGGACCTAATGTGAGTTAAAGTAATTCTACACTTGCCAAGAGGACCATAAGGGACCAGACAAAAACATATGTGATGCCTTAATGGAGATTATACAGCACAAAACATTGATGCAAACAGCAGAAGAAAAGGGACTGAATAAGAGTAAGAAGCAATGAAAGGGTGGCTGAAGCAGTCAAATACTACAGAACAACAGTAATGCAGGCCATAATTGAGTAATAATAATGATCCAACACATAGTAGTTTGGATGACAGACAAAAACTGGTGAAAAAGGCAGAAATGTGGTTAGGAATATTTATAATAATGACTGAAGAAACAATGGATCAAAACAGCAGGAATTTGGCTGTGAAGAGGTTGGAAAAATTTGATCAGTAGAGCAGAACTCTAATAAATGCATCAGAAGACCTGGCAATCTTTTCACGAGAAGAATTTGTGACAAGTCAATAGGCAAACATAAAGTGAGTGATCCCAGAAGGAATAATCCAATGTTTGAAAACAAAGTGAATGAGAAAAGGTGTTCCTAATTGATAGATGAAAGAGAAAATGGTCAAATATTGAGAACAGATTAAGATCAAAAAGTCCTATATCAATGCAAGGGAATGATTCATCATCTACTGAAATGCAACAAATTCCAAAATACTCGTGTGGGACCAAGGTTGTGAGTCTTCAGTCAAGTTTGGATACACCTCTCATGGGTTGGAAGACATATTTAGACTCTCCAGTGAAAGGTAAAGGAAGTTACACAAGGAAGTGTAAAAGTAATGCCAGCCACAGTTAAGTCCCTGGAGACTGATCTGTAGAGAGGGAGAAAGGGTGCAAGAGAAATACAAGGAATCCTAAATGAGAGTTTACAGATCCTGCAACAGCCAATGAAAGTCATGCAAGTTAGCATCATCCAAGGGAAAAAGGACATCTAGGGAAGCCCAAGCCCTAAAGAGAAAAGGAACCTCATTATCAGTGAATGAAAGAGAAGACTCAGTATGGAAAACCATTAGCTCCATCTATCACAAACAAAGTGAAGAATGCTGAGTCGGGTTTGAAGAAAATCCTGAGAAGTATGATGTACTGGGGAGAGGATAAGAAAGGACACCACCAACTCAAATTTGTTGCTTTAAAAATATGTGCGAGTGTGAGAAGCCTGAATTGACAAAGCCATGCATAATGGAAGATGGGATAAGGCCTTGACCATCTGTTAGAAATGTAAAGAGTTGCAGTCACACTCATTGGTAAAGTGCAGGATTAAAATATCTCTTTCTCACCTCCAGGACAAGAATAAAGGCAATGCTGGAATGCAGAGGAAACTAGGGATGTAAAAGGAAGCATCCAAGATGCTCACCTTGGTCATCTAGACACCAGGGAAAAAATTATGAAAAGGACCAAGGTAGGTTGATGAAACAGAAAAAGGTAGAAAATAATTACAGGATAATCAACACATTAGAAGAACAATTTACAATCAACTGGGAATGAAACCAAATATAGGGAAAAGTGAATGATGAGATAGCATCTCAATGAAGAAGAACTTGTGCCATTCCCTACTGATGCAGACAATAAAAGAATGAGATCATGAGGAGAAGGTAAAGAAAGCATGTGTGAGGAGTGGAGTTTGGGGAAGGGGGAATCCTATCCACATATTAAGCACCCACATAACAATAAATTTATGTTGTGGATACAGCTTTCCCCATAATCTGGAAAGGAGGAGGGCATAATAGGGTTGTTAATGTCAAAAAATAATGAGAAATACTGATACTAGGTGTCAACTTGGACTGCAATAAGATATGAAAACTTCCAAACACTTAAAAGTGCAACTTTTTATGATGCCAAATAAAGGGCAAGAAAAACTGGAGAAGAGAGACACCATAAGGGAAATAGAAATATTGAATACCAACAGAAGAGCAAAGTGTATATGGACAAATGTAGATGAAACCACACAAGGGCCCAGTGAATAGACATGGTGAGGTGTGAAGGAAAAAAATAATGAAGAATGGAGGGAAGCATAGAAAAAAACAGAAAACTGGGTCTGTGAAAAGTATTTGATTCCAATACCTGAATAATAGATTTCAAGGTCTGAGAGTCAAGCAAGAAATGCAAATCTCAGAATGTAATTAGGTTATGAAAAAACAGCACAGAACTGAAAATTTTAAAGGAAGGGTAAACTAACAGCCATATAAAAGAGATTATACTTGAAAAGGTATGGCAAAAATAATTGACAAAAATGTGAGAACCTTCAAAGGCTCAGCTCAAGAGTGCATGGTAACAAAAGGAAATTAAAAAAAAACTGTCCAAAACATCAACAATTAAACCAGATGCATCAGGAAGTGGTACAACTGGCTCAAGTAGAGGAGACTTAGCAGACTACATGACAGAATTCAATTTACAGGAAAAGAAGGCAGACCTCTCTGGAGATACTAGAACTAAAAGCCACAGAAATGATGGTTGTGTACAGTGATGTTACAAACAAAGTAGTACTTTTAACATAATTTCATGAATTAAGGTAAGAAAACTGAGTAAGTAAAAAAAGATAAATCCAGAAGTTATCATGTAATAAAAATGAATGAAAAACAACACTCATTTGTCACACAAATTAGGCTAAACATAAAAAAATGAGTGAAATTAAAATATCTGCACTCTAGTGCAAAAAATTGAGAACTGATTCTACAATATAGAGTCTCATTCTTGATTCTTGACAAAGCAAACTAAATGCTCTGAAACTGATGAGAAAGGCAATGCAGAAAGGCAAATCTCTATCTGAAATACATTTTACCTTCAGAAATGCTCATTGCTTCTCTGTACCAACAAGTGTTAGAATTACACACTGAAGATGGTGGAGGAAACCAGACCTGACCAACAGCAACAGAAGGGAAGGCCTATTGTGTATGAATTTCTTGAAACTTGGGATTGCCAAGCAAAGCAGCACCTAATGGGAGACCACAGCTGTCTCAAGCATGGAATACTCTTTGCCTAATGAGTTTTCTTTTGTTATAGTACTGTGACAATAGAGAACCTGTTCTCTAAATTTGTATAAAATTCTTGAGAGTAAGAATCAACAACATTTATTTAATGAAAATTATAGCACGTTTTCAAATGCTGTTGAAACTTGCGTGAGTCATATAAAAGCAGCTAGCCAAGAGAAAGCAGAAGAAGAATATTATTGATCAGCTACAGTCAGTGTGCTATAGGCCTCAGAAACTATAACTGTGATTAAAGCCTATTAATCAAAAACTACAGAACTGGGACAGGAATGTTCATAGGTTTTGAACATTACAAACCATTCAACTTCACTGAATTAACTTTGGACATTAGTATTTCCATGAGGGCATTAGATATTATCACCAGTGAAAACTTACAGGTACTTCAAGTTTAGCCAGCCATCAAAAGAAGTGTATTAACAAAAAAATTAATTTTCTATCCATGAACGTGGATAAAAGATTCAGTTCCATACTAAGATAGAAGACTCAGTATTGTCTATAAGTTTGTAAAATTCTTGTTTATAAACCATCATTTATAAGAGCTCTTAGTGATAGCTGTTATTATAAGTTGTATTGTCTTTTTGTATGTATATTAAAATATATTTGTGTTAAAGTTGTGTGCATCAATCTTGTTTGCAAATATCACAAACTTAATACATATCAACAAATAATTAACTTCTAAATTCAAATTTCTAATTATTTGAAATTGTAATACATATGTATGTAGCATAAGAAACAGAAGACTTATCCGAGATAAATTACAATAAGTACAACTCGCCATTAGGTAAGATCCAACCTAAAGAGATATTTGACATGAGTTGAAGTGAATGACAGTTCTGAAAAATGGAGGTTCTACTGGCAAAGGTCACATTTTTGGCATTTAAGAAATAAATAGGTTGTCTACACATAAAAATAAAAACTGTTTTGGAAGAAAGAAAACATGAGATAAACTGCAAACCTGAATGGAAAATTGTATGATTAATATATCCCACTTCAAAACAAATTAGCAGACCTGAGTAGGAACTTTGTAATAAAATATAATCAAAGGTTACATGTCAATAATAACCTGTCAAACAATAGAACTGCAAGCTTAGAAGACTGAAAAAAAACTGCACTTACAATTCCAGTGAAAGACCATAGACAAAGAAACCTCAAAGAGCATTTCAATAAGTGAAAAAATTATCATAAATAGAACAGAAACATAAAAGCTAGAAAAACATTTAACAACACTAATATTAAAAAATATAAAATACAATTAGATTAATCAAATATATGAATGCTTAGTGAAACAAGACTGTAAGAACACACACACATAAAGCCTTGAATTAGTATAAAGTGGAAAGTGAAAACAATAAACATGTAGATCATACTTGAAAATATAACTGAATGTTGCCCATACATGTCACTTGTATCAAATGTAAAACAATAAAAAATTACAGCACATGGGCAAAAAAATCAAAAATAAATAAATATTGTACCACCACAAATGATAAGAGATGTAAGAAAACACAATAAGCAAATAAATATGGAACTTGTAGATTAGCAGATAAATTACTCAATAAAAAATGCTTTCAGTTAGTCTTAATAAGCTATAATATTTCAAGTTTCATACAAGTCATAAAAAGTTAACTTCACAAAAATCAGATCTTTTTTCTGCATTTAAACAAAATCTTTTTTTAGGTTTAACATATCATACCTCAGCTGCACATGGTCTGTAGATGCATTGTACACAACTGCAACTGACTGTTTATTCTTTTTATTCTTCTCAGGTACTGAAGATTTTCTGTGTGGTCTATAAACAGGATAAACACGGAATTTGAAATACTGCCGTGACTTTCTATTTTCTGAAGTTTTCAAATGATTACTCTGAGCTAATTCTGAAAGATTCTGGGTGTGAGGTTCATTCTTGTGAGTGGATGATTTGCCAGAAACACTGTATTGGTTTATTACTTCAAAAGTCCTTGGATGTTCCCATGCATGATACTTCTCTTCCCATGCAAACTGGATTGGATTAACAAGAGCAACATGATGGGTGACTGGATTGGGTATTAATCCCTTAACGATGACCTTTTCCCAAATCTGATTTCCTGAAAAATATGAAGCATAGTGTTCAGGTACCTCACAACTGAGCATAAATAACTGTTTGAGGAAAAAGACAAAGAATATTTTAAATCATACTAGTACTGCCTGTGTTTTAATTGCTACATTGTAATAACAATTATGATTTGTTTGTTATTATTTGTTTTTGTCTCAGCTTTGTCTACCATGGTTATTAAAATCTGGTTTCTAGTATTATAAGCCCTAGGATATACTGCTAAGCCATCAGCCTACAACAATTGTGGTAAGATAGCAACAAAGTTCACAATTATGGAAAGGCTTCTTAACTTACTGATATTGTGATGAAGAGAGTATGTATGCTACATAACATTTAACTGCCAATTAATTACAAACAGTACTAGAACAGAGAAATTAATGAAAATAACATATATCCCAAAATACAATCAAAATCTAACATAATGAACAATTCCACTTACTTTATTATAAATGTTTGGTATTAATTGAAATCAGTAATGCTGACTCAACATACCTTTCAATACTAAAATTATTTCTGATAGACTAATGATTTGCAACTTATGGGTCATGACTCACTGGTAGGCTGCAATGCAATTACAGATGGGGTGCAAAAATTCTTAAGATTAGATGAAAACATTTTTAAAAATATTGAAAAATAGCAAAAATATAATGCAAGTTACATAACAAATATCAAAAATGCTAGCTATAAATTAACATCATATGCATGAATTCAGTAGAACATACATGGTGTATTTTTATAATTTCCATGTTATTAAAAAAGGTTGAAAAACACTATATTAGATAAAACTAACAGAAAAAACGTAACATATACTATTTGTCATTTGAATACTCTGGAAACTGAAAATTGTCTGAAATTATTCCAAGATTTTTGTTCACTGTTTTTGTGACAATTGATATAATTGGAACATTGATTAAATAACTGTTTGAATAGTCATAAACAATAATAATTTTTAATAATTGATTTAATTCTAGTTTTGATTAATCAGTTAGTTTACATGACATTAATTGATGTAACTACAGTTTCAAATTAATTGGATTACTTTGTACCTGTGCTCACATACAATTGATAGGTGTCCTACTTTTTTTTTTTTTTGCATACAGACTTCCTTTAAGGTAGGGGTATAGAAATAACTGGTGATAATAAAGAAACTTGACTGGTTCACTGGAATCTCTGTGAACCATGAGACACCCTTTGAAACCTGTAGCAGAGTACTGCATTTTATGTTATTTATATTAATAGCAAACTCAAAAACTACAGAAATAGAAATACAAAAACTGCATATTTACCTTTCTACATGTGCAGTAAAATGTATTTCATATTTTGAGAATAAACTTTTAACCACTAGAAATAAATATGTAATATCACAGAAGCTTTTCTGCTGTAATGAGTTTTAAGAAACATGAGCATTATAATTGTATTACAATGTAAAGTTCCTCTAATCTGAGCAGCATTTGTGTTCTACTACATAAAGTTGGATTAAACACGAACACTGTTAGAGTACTGGTGTAAACATGGATGTAATTCGAGCAACATTTAGTTTCCTGTAATGTAACATTTCAGTAAAAATATTAATATTACTGTTTTACTAAATAAAATTATATCAACAAGAACTGTCCTACAGTACAAGATTAATTTGAATATAAGCACTATTATTTATTCGTTGCCTGTTAGTTGCAGTATTACCTGAAATAAGTGTTTCAGAAAGTATACTTAGAAGAAAAAAAAAAAGACTTAATTTAGAACAAGCTGATATTCAACAAAATAAAATCATCTCTGTATTTATATTTGTGAGAGAAGCCTGAGAAGTTTTCTTAAACTGACCTACACATGATTGTAAGAAGAAACTTTGATTTTGTCTTAGTCCTGTGTGTGTCAGTCGGTTAAACTGAAGAAAGTCACGTGCTCTTCCTAAGCATGTTAATAATTATCATATCTTAATAACGAATCTACCTGTGGCAACTGAGTCTGCGAGCACAAATAATATTCAACCATTTTGATAGAAACAACAAGAAGTTCATTTCAAAATAATATTTCAGTTATGTAACTTACCTAAGAAAACATTATAATGTTAATAATAAAGTAAAAAGACTGTTGGGAATAGTAATGAAATATTTTCCACTTGTTAAACTTTATTAAAGACTGCCGAGTTTCAAAAACTATATAACAAAACGATTTATGGGTAAGTAAAAATTTAGAGGTATGTGTTGTATTTCGCCCAAAGCTACAAGAAGGCTATTTGCGTTAGCCGTCCCTAATTTAGCTCGTCATCACCACCCCCATCACCACCCGCCGCCAACTCTTGGGCTATTCTTTTACTAAAGAATAGTGGGATTGACCCATCACATTATAAAGCCCCCATAGCTGAAAGGACAGGCATTTTGGTGTGACGGAGATTTGAATCCGCAACCCTCAGATTACGAGTCGAACGCCTTGACCCACCTGGTCATGTCGGGCCGAACTTAAACGTAAAAAAAGAATTTGGTTGTTTCCTTGTTTTTGTTTTCTGTAGAAAGTATCACAAGTCTCCTGGCTAGATCTTTTTGTCTCTGTCGTTCTTAGTATTGATTTGGTGTATGTTTCGTTGTATAAGTCCGTAAATCTCTGGTTTCCAACCATAGAAATCAAAACATGTTTAGCAGATCTAGCCAGGAGACTTGCGATACTTTCTACAGAAAACAAAAACAAGGAAACAACCAAGAGAAAGAAGACAACTTAGATAATTTTATTGACATCCAACAGCCAAACTTCCCAGGTAAAATTACAAATTTATATTTTCCAGAAACACCTAAAAACAACATCTTAAATGATTTTTTTCAAAGACTTTTCTCACAAAACCATCAACATAATTTCACAAAACAGAAAACTAAAAAACAACCTTACAAAATGAGACATTAATTCCATTAAAAACCTAAAACAAGACAAAAACATAAAAATTCTAAAAGCAGATAAAGGTAACGCTATAGTCATAATGAATAACAGACACGAACAAATTTAAACCAATACACACAAATCCAACAAAGACACACGAGACGCAAATGAACAAATTACTACTACAAATGAAAAAAGCCAACACAATTTCACAAACACTTTATTCATACCTATGTAAAACCGACGCACGCACACCACAAATATACGGCATCCCCAAACCTCATAAAACAGATTGTCCATTACAACAAATAATGTCCACATATGAATCGTTTAATTACAATCTTGGTAAATACAAAGCATGGGCATTCTCCAAATATGTAACATCAGCCAGCTCATTCATCAAAGACTCTTTTAATTTCAAGTCTAATCTAAATCAACTTAATCATAAAGCCTTAATGGCCAGTTTCGATGTTATATCCCTCTTTACAGAAGTTCCAACCACTGAAGCCTGCAAAATAGCTTTAGAACTCTACATCCGAGAACCTAACCCAACTATAGAAATTCCCAGCAACCAGTTAGCAACCCTCATAGAATTCACCACGATAAAGACAAACTTCATGTTCAACAACCAAAACTATATACAAACAAATGGCCTAAGCATGGGCAACCCAGTATCACCAGTTCTAGCCAATATTTTTATGACACAAGTTGAAACACAAGCAATTAACACAGCATTACATCCCATCACTATACTGGTACAGATATGTAGATGACACGGTTGCGGGATTCAAATCTACAGAACACATACTTAATTTTTTCAATCACATTAACTCTATACATCCCAACATTAATTTCACATGTGAACAGGAAGAAAGCAATCAAATATCATTTCTGAACCTCAAAATTACAAGAACCAACACACAATTCAAAACAGAAATCCACCAAAAAATCACCCATACTGGACTATACATTCCTTGGGACTCAGCACATGAAACAAAACAAAAGCTCAACATACTAAGAAACCAAATAAACACAGCCATAAAACTATGCTCACCAGATAAAATTAACGATGAATTAGACAAAATAAAACAATACTTCATCAACATCAATATGTTTCCTCCACAAACCGTAGAAAACATTATACGCACACACCTAGAAAGAAAGCAAAATCAACCAACTAAAGTAAATACAGCTCACGAATCAAAAAAAACCATGAAACCATATACTGCTGTATACCATATATTCCTGACATCAGCAAACAAATAACCAACATTTGGCAAAAATTAGTAACAAAATATGACATTCCAGTTAATACCAAATTTATTCAAAAACCAGGCACAAAACTGAGGTCTATACTATGTAAAAACTACACTGACAAACACCACACCAACATTATTTATAAAATACAATGTGATAACTGCCACGACTTCTATATTGGAGAAACAAGTAGAAAAATGGAAACCAGATTCAAAGAACATAAAAAGTCACCTTCACACGTTTTCGAACACTGCAAGTCAAATAAACACAACATAACCATAGAAAACACTCAAAGAAACAAACATAAACAAATGCAAAATTAAAGAAGCCTTACTTATACAACAACTTAAACCCAAAATAAACCAATATAAAGGAACGCCTTTATACCTATATTAATATAATAAAATAAATAAAATTATATATTCAAACATCTAACACCGCCCCTCTACATTCCGACACTCAGTTACACAACCCCTTTCAAACATGTGGTGAGCTTTCGGTCAGTTACCTCTTTCTTTGTGAACCTGACGATGACCGAAGAAAGTCGAAATATTGTTCGCTCTTCTATGTAAAATATTTTCTCAACCCAAACAAGCCGTTTTTGCATATATATTTCTCTACAAGTGGGTTTTCTTGACATCACTGAAGTTTAATATTCTCTAGGTCTGAATTGCTTCAGACTTACCAAAGTGATATCTCCATAAGTAATTGAAAATGGTTGCATCATGCTCTCCTCCAAAGATGTACATGTGTTCTAAAAATTTCACAGCTGAGTGGTTGTGCAGCTCTCCTGGTCCTTTATTTGTCTTTATTCTTGACCAATTCAGTGTTGCTTAGAAAAAATGAAAGCAAAATGTGTTTGTATTCACAATACTTTAACATATATCTGTTCTGTCTTTGTAACATTTTCTAAAATAAATTATTCCAACACTGTCAAGTTTGTTAATGAGACTTGATTTTGAAAACCCAATAACTAGTTTCTACAGAAACAGCTAGTTTGCGAAAACTACACTTGAACACAATGTCAAAAGACACGTGCATACCAATGGTAGTTTTTATGTAATATAGGATGATAAAAATCATAAGCAATATGTTCTGTACCATATTATTAGTATGCCTTGAACCAAAATACTTATGGTGGTCTTAAAATCTACAAATCCAGGACTGTAAACATTGATATTTCCTGTCTACCATATTATAAATGTTAAATTTCTTTCATCTAGATGAACTTTGAAAGCAAAATATATGGTCAAATGAAGGATTACATGTTTTAAGAAACAGTATAACCTAAACAAAAACAAATCTGAAGTATCCATATAAACATTACACTAAATCAAATACTTCTTTCATGTGGGACATTCCTGAAAGCAGCATGTGCATTATGGTAGAAGACAATTATTTATTCAATGAGAAAGGAGGGAACAAATTTTGGAAAAGGTAATTGAAATCAATTAACTCACATCCCCTACCATTACATATCACTTAAGACATTAAATAATAAATCATATGACACATCTACATTATTGTGGATTTACATTATTGGTATTATCATTATGGCATCAGAAACATTTACAACTGACTTAAGCTTTAACTGTATTTTATTTTAATTTTTGATTTGCATTTGCCATATATTTTTATACTAATTTGAAATATAAAACAGGAGTGAAACAGAATTTAAACTAAATAGACAAGGTCTCCTAAGGACCCCATAGTGCTAGCCCTCATAAGAGCAGAGTAGAGCAAAAAGGCTACTGTCTAAAGACTATATTATAGGCTAGGTTTCATTATTTGTGTCAATAATGTCATAAACATATGATGAAAATGTCTGATGAATATTTTAATATTTTTGAATTTTGTTCATCTAATCATAGAGTGGTTTGAAGTTTACTTTATTCTTTTAGCTGAATATAATCATCTTTTAAACACAAGTGAAACTGTACTAAAATATGTTAAAGCACATCTTACAGACTAGTAAGGTCCACAAAAATGAAAATAATTTTATGTGCAAAATTTTTCAAACTTTTTTAGGTCAATAATTTTTATTAAAACATTTTCAAAATCTTTCTGTTTAGCTTAGTACAGTTTCAGTTTCTTTTTGCTATCCAATCACAGACAAGATTTGGTTTGGTTATTATTAAGCAAAAAGCTACATAATGGACTATCTGTGCTCTGTCAAATATGGGTATTGAAACTCAGATTTGAGCCGGTAGATTTACTACTGAGCCACTGGGGAGACAATCACAAAGTGATGTTACTAAAAAAAAACCCTTATCAGTCTTACAAGGTAATAGCTATGTGTTACTAAAAATGTGTACTTAAAAATTTTCATTAAAAACCTAAATTTCAAATACCTAAAGCATTCATTTTAATAGATGTCTTGAAATATTTGAAAGCAACTATAGTAATATTAGTTCTCATTTCAATGCACATTAATACCCTAGTACTTACATGATGTGAATATTGGTATTTTATTGAAGCTTTCTTACATATGTATGACTGTTACAGCTCTTTTAAGGAAAGACAGTTAAGCAAGGCTTACCAAAAACACACATTTGGGTACAATGTACAGTTAACACATTACATGATTGAAGAACCCTAACTAAGGTTATAAAGGATAGTTCTTGATTTAAAGACTGTATTAATCCAACACAGTATGAATAAATGGTGGTCCATCAAGAAATTTACTGATTAAGTAAATATAATATACTAAGTATATTAAATATGTGGATGTTTACAAGAAGTAGATCTTTCTTTTATAACATATCCATGTACAGTAAGAAGAAAATAGCCATGCAAAAATGTTATAAGAAAGTGTAAGCAGTTACTCCTGAACCACAAAACTACAAAAGAAAAAAAGCAACAAAAAAAACAACAGCTAATGGAACTGCAATGAAAGACAAGAGTGAATTACTCCTAGTGAAGTCTCCCATTATAGGATTTGTCTCTATATGCCCTAAGTTCATTGTCTTGGATTATTTCGTAAAAAACACCAGATAAGGGGTAAAAATAATTTCTGTAAAGATCAATAATAAAGTTAATTTTGTTACAGTCTGATAGATTATTCCACTTATTACTGTAAGATCCCACTTCTACCAATCAAGTTAAAAGAACTACTTTTGAAAGTATATCTGCTAAACTTCTTGAACAATCAGAAAAAACACAAAGAATTATGTAATTAATTCTCTGTCTCTTACTCTACACAGAGCTTCTCTGACTTCATAGACTTCTCCACTTTTATCAAGTTTCTCTGAGGACTTGATCTGACTCCAGAGAAAAAGGCAGTGATCCAGAATCTACAAAAAGTTTGTTGCATGCTTCTGATCTAGTCTAATAATGTTTCATTTAAGGTTCAATAGTGTATAACGTAGAATAGAGAAAGGTGGAGAACATTAACTGTACTAAAGAAATAGTAGATTTTATAATACTTACAGTGGAACAACTGAAGAATATCTTAGAGGAATTGTTAATGCAGTTAAAGATTATGACCAAGAGAATTTCATATGATAAATAACTTTTTATTTACATTATTGAACAAACTAAAATGGCTTATTAACATCTATACTTTCAAAATGAAGCACTCAATGATTTAGATGTAATGTTATCATAAAACAACCTTGAGAATGTTAATATAAATAAACTGTTAAAAAGCATATAAAGATGTTATTTGATTTATAATTAGTTGTCTCTGTGCGAGTTCTTTACTTTCAAAATATAACTTCTTCCTATTAGAGGCTCCACTTTCAACCTAAAATCCAAATAAGTTACTTTGTAATGAGTGTATAGTTGAATCCAATGACTAAGGTCTTGGCCTATTCAAACTCCAATTAAATGCTCATTATATTTCCATACTGTAACTTTTAAGTATGTGTATCTTCATAAAATTTGTCAGTTTTTAATGAAGTATTTTTATTAAAGATTTGTCTGTGAATATATCAAATCTTTTTTTCTTTTTGACCAGTCCAAGTGCAAAGTGAATTTTAAATTAAAATGGAAAATACTTTCATCTCAAAAATCTCAAGTCCGATTTGTGTAACCTTCAAAACATCCTAAATAAATATAAGACGTTTCTTATGTAAACCTTTATAATTTACCTGTTATTATCCCTATCCTAACAATATATTTGATTCTTCAGCCAGTGGATGAATCCTCAAAGTATAATGAAAAATTGTAAAATCAGAAATAAAATGAGCTGTGCTCTTTGTTTCTTTATTATTGGCCACAAAGTTTGAATTACTAAACACTTCACATTTATTTTCTGTGCTTTTTTTTACTGTCAATGACTGAAGTAAAAATTTGCTAAAATAAAGCAACAAATCACCACTTGTGTCATCCTACTGTTTATGTGACAACATAATTCAATACTTTAGAGAGCAACAAAGCATGCACAAAGAAATAAGCTGACCTAACCACTGGTCCAAGAACATGATATTAAATTTATCAGCTTATGTATCTTACAGTATTTACAACAAGAATTCTACACAGTTACAGGATTGCACTTTGAAACTGTAAAAATGTTTATTATATGGTTCAGTGATTAAGTATTGGTCATCCTTCTAGGATGTTTGAAATTTAACAGTGTACCATATATGCAAACAAAGATATTATTTGTGCACATAGTTACAAAGATCTATTTCCCTTTCAACAAACTTATTCATCAACCAATAAATACTATTTATCCATAAATGCTTAAATTTTAGTTATTTATATTAAAACATAGAATAATAAAGGAAATATACTTTGAAAAACAAAGACTGAGTAAATGAGAATTTCGTGCTCTTTCAACACACATTAAGTCTTATTGTAAGCTTTGTTTATTCTTCGGAGTGGAGGGTGAACAGATACTAGTTTTTATAAGCTTTACATATATCACAAAATAATTATGAAATTACTCTATTAGTGCACACAAAACTTCTATAATTTATCCGAGTTTCTAAACAAACAGTATACGAGTCTAAAAAAATTTTGTGTGTTAATAACCAAAAATTTAGTCATCACAATTCAACAGTTTCAGCAAAATTATGATTTTCTCTTTTAAGCTATTTACTAATGACTGTCATACTTACATATACAGAAACCTGCTCTTTTTCTTGGTAGTAAACATTTAGTTAAAAAAATAAAGGGAACTAGATAAAAGGTTCCAAAAGAATGTAATAGTTGGAGGAGCCACTCCACTAGATTGACTAAATATATTGATATTTCAGCAAATCAGAGGTGGAAGGTTCTTATTTTATTCTCTAACTTGTCTATATCTCATATTAGTTTCTAATTTGTAAGCTACTATACACATTGTGTGCAATGCGTAAGTAATAATAAATTTATTTATCAAAATTTTGAAAATAACTAATAGGTCATTACATGCACTTTTTAACCTGCTTACAGTAAAAAGTTTATATAAAAATCATGATTACATGCATTACAATTTTTACCAATCAGAAAGTTATTAGCATGAATTTCTATTTGTTCTAAAGGAAGGCTAAATTTGTCTATTGCACCAGCAAGGCTCACTTTATGGTGACCAACTGAGGCATCAGCCACACCAGTCATGGCCAGATAATAACTAATTTTAGATTTGTGTTTTTAATATTCATTATTGTAAATCTACAGAAAAAAAGTAAATACAAGATTAAATGACTTGTTGCATAATTTACATTATTCATGAGTGATTAAATTTTGAATATAACTCAGTAACATTTTGTGACATACACAAAAAGGGATTTAAAAATGATACTGAGAGTTATAGCATTAAGAAACATGATGGCATTAGGCCTAGAATCCCAAAAGGGAAAAATGAGGATATAACCTCTCACAATCTAAATATGGGTCGTCCAAGCAATGGAAAACCAAGTCATGCTTGTCTGACCAACAGGGAGGACACATCACAGCAGCACCCTCTCCCAATCGATTAGCAAATCTCTGAGCATGTATGGCAATGTCTTATGAAGGTGGAAAGACTATGTAATCAGCAGAACAACTTTTCCCAACAAAGAGGGAGAAGAGTCATAAGCAGAAATGCTCAATAAAAATTGTGCAAGAGCTGGGATGTCCATTCAAGACTCGTGATTAGCTGTCTGAGCAAAAGAAGGTATCCAAATTCTTACCAGTCCACCCTTGATCCCCCATAAGCTCAGCCTCTAAACCAACATGACACAAAATATTAGAAATCATCTAAGAATTCACCTCTCTGAGTATGAGGAATTGGACATCCTCCGTGGGAAGGGGATCTCCTTCCAATGCCCTGGAAAATGCTAGACTCCACAGGGGACAGAGTAGGAGCACTGAAATATTCCATATCAAAGACATAAATGTGAGAAATCATATCTGAAAAGTCTCATTTTTTGTTATTATTGAAAATAAAAAAAGAGACAAACTCAATACCCAATAAAACAGAACCCCTCCTTCAAACCATCTAAAGCAAGATATAACTCAAATTATACAACATGTAAGAGAAACCTGCAGCAAGCACATAAAACCATTGTTCTAACTTTCTGTCATGGAGAAAAGTTAATCAGTAATAATGGAGAGCTTTTATACTGACCTGTTATAACAGGTAAAGAGAATCAGAAGACTTAACTTGTTATTGGCAAGATAGTAGGCCAAAGGATGGAGCAAGCAAGATACCAATGCTAAGATGGGCAGAGAAGAGAAACTTTCACTGAGATAAAGCTAAAGTGTGAGAATAGATATGTTAACATTTAGATAACATAAAAGTATGAATTATAAGTTACATTTGATGCTAATTTTACTGACATACATTGATGATAAAGTCTGATTGAATATTGGCTGTAACTGTGAAACTAGAAATGTTGACATTTGCAGAAGAATCAGGCATGTGTTGAAAGGGTTAAAGTGTAAACATTGCCAAGCTTTTCCTGTCAAAGAAGTAATTAATTAAACCTTAGTATATCAAATACTGAGTTGATTACTTAAAAACAGCACAACCTCTGTATTTATTACAATAAAATAACATCAATTATTTAATTAGCCATTTTCCAAAATTGGCAGCTTTCATTTTGGCTTATCATACTATTGATCTGTTTTTATAGTTATAGGTGAACAGGAATAACTACAAATTTCCACATTTATAGAATAAATACTAAAAATATCATGTCCATGGTTAGAAGAATAGAAAATGGTTTAAAAATAGAAAACTCTCTGCATTGAAAAGGTAATAAAAATACTCAAACAAGAGGCTGACCAAACATTTAAAATATTCAAACCAAAGGTTGATTGGGTAGGTAACACACGTTATACCACAAATTAAACAGCTGGGTAAAAAAGTCAAACCACAGAAAGACTAGGTTGTCAAAATACTCAGACCATAGGTCAATCAGGTAATTATGATATTAAAATATCAGATTGACCAGATTGATAAAATAATTAAACCATATGCTGATAGAAAACTAAAATATTTAAACAACAAGCTGATAAGGTGAAGTCCTAAAACCCCAAACTGGCTTGGTAGTTAAAATATTCAAACCTTAAGCTGACTGAATATTTACAATACTTTAAACACAAGCTTACCTATTTATATGCACAGATGATTAAAAATGTTTAAGAGTTTAAATATTTACCATAAGCTTTGTTAGAAGATGAAATATTCAGGGTTTTACAGTATAGATGTAATTTACTAAAACCATTATGCATACAAAGCTCTAATTAAAAACTAATCTTTCAAATTAACAAGATAAGAGATGCTGACATCAAATTTATCTTACAAAAGTCAAATTTCCAAAAGTCTCCTCTTTCCTGCAAGTCTGTCATTCCTCCATATACCCACATAGCTTCATCATGAATGACACTAGTGTGATTATGACGTGGCAAAGGACATTCCAAAAAATTTGGGAACTTAAAAAAATGCCACCTTTCTGATTCTGTATATGGAAAAACAGTTAAATAATGTTCAAGAAAACTGAGCATAATATTATTGTTAAACGATATTTTGAAATTGAGTGTGCAAACAAAATACATAATTTTTACATATATTGCTCAATTATTCAAAAACACAATACAAATTGTGCTGAGCCTTCGTCATATTACACCAGTGAGATTCTATTGTGTACCACTACAAGCATTTACTTTGTGTGCATATGTACATATATTTTCAATTTTGCTATATTATACAAGTTTAGTAATTACACACACTGCTTAAGAAAATCTTACCAAACTTATTAGTTATGTGTAAATATAACAGGTACAATTTCTTAATATATTAGCAAATTTTAAACAGCATATTCTCTAAGAACAGAAAAAAAACAACCCAAAAAAACATCAATATGCTGCAAATGGTTCATACAATTCTATGCCAGTTCTAAAATATTAAATGTGCAAAATTCAGCTACAACAACTCATTTTACTGCACTTGGGTCACAAATGAAACATGCATTGCATACAAATGTATATTTACAAAAAAGGGATGATCATCATCAATGACGATGTTTCTTCTATTGGTTTACTTTTTTTCTAGTTCTTTGCAGCTTTCATATTATTTGCATATATCATGGTCCATGGTATTTTTTCTTAGAGCTCTTGTACCAATGTATAAAACACAAAAATGATTAAGTGGGGCCTTAAAATGTATGTGTGGTGCATTCACACTGCTATCAGAAAGTCCTTTGAGTCACCTACTGGTGTTCACATGTCTACTCCACAATCTTTATGCACGACAATAATGAGTCTCACATACTTTTCTGAAATTTTCTTCTTTGTCAAAGTACCCCAAGTTACTATTATTAGTACTCTACTGCACACCTTTTCCAATTCCAAAAATGCTGTATGAATTGTCTTCCTTTTCCTCAGTGTCTGTTAGTCAGAATCCTCAAAGCAAATACTACATCCGTTGTTGGGTATGCTAGTATAAATGTAATTTCATTCTGTGAGATTGAGCTTTCTCGTCACATTTTTTTTATTTATTATCCTTCCCAATAACTTCATCAATTTTATTCCTCAAAAACTCCAGCATATTTGGATGTTACCCTTTCTGCTGTAAACATGCACAACAAGTACTTTTCCTCCATGTGCATGGCATTTGCTCAGCTGTCATTATGAAGTTAAATAAACATATTAGCCAGTTCACTCCTTCATGGACCAATTCTTTCATTTTTTCAGTTGGAATTCCATTTGAATTAATTACCTTTCCTCTTTTAATATTTTTCTAATTCCTCTTTTACTTCCCTTTCAGAGCTTTGCTGTATAAAACCCAAATTTTTGTCCATGAAGACATGGCTGCCTTGAATATTCTTTGTTAAGTGACTGGCTGAAGTATTTACTCCATCTCTCTTTTATTCACTCTGCATCATGTATCAGTTGTTCATTTAAAACCTTAATGATTTTAATAAGGTTCTTTGTTGCTCAATCTTTAGCTTTTGTTAGCTTGTAGATCATCTTCTGTCCTTCTTTGGTTTCCAGTTTATCAGAGATTTTTTGCATTTGAGTCTTTTCTCTAATAACAGCTTTCTTTACCTTCTTTTCTTCTTCATTTCCCTATAAACCACCAGATCTTTGACACTTTTTAATTTTTGCTATTTTTCTGTATAAACTTTCCTATTTTTTTAATACTATTTTATATGTTATCACTCTACACCACACTTCCTTATCAACAGCTACACCTAACTGTGACTCTCCTAGTATTTCTTTGGCATTATCAAGTATACCTTTTCTACTTTAATCCACACTTCTTCATTATCGTGTGGGTTTACCTCAGTCTCAATGAGGTGTGACTAAACCTTCCTTTTTCTGATCTTTTAACTTCTACTACTTGATTTTGGATGTATATTTAACGTTTCTCTTTTTTCTTCTCTTCTTCCCATCTCATACTTATTACTAACATTTTGTGAAACTCTCTACAGATATTATTGTTATTATCTCTCCATTTTCATTCATTTTCTCTCGAATTTGTTCTTTTTGCCCACTGTCACATCTAGCTTGTGATGATAAGAGTTCACTATTTGAATATACTCCATGCCCATGGAAGCCTCATAGACATAAGCCTTTCACTCATGTTTGATCTCAGTGATGCTATTGCTTAAATATTTACAAGTTATCATGCCAACACTATTATTTCCTGATGTACTGTTCTTTGGCACTTTTCCAGCACATTTCTTTGGAAATTTAAACCTTTTTTTTTCTTTAGGATTTCAGCTAACTCATTATTTTTCCTGTTAGTGTTCCAATACTCCATGTTGTGAACCATAGTTTCCAGATCAGCTTCTTTGGGTGTCTCCATCCTTGCAACAGAAGTCCTTGTCATTTTTTCACAAAAAAATGGGTGTATTTCCTTTGTACGGTTTCCAGTGAACATCTTAGCTTTTAATCCATTATTTTCAAGGACTCATTCATAGGTTTTCTGTGCCAACTACTGTCCAGTGCACAACCCCACAGCAAGCTGGAAGACTGGTGGATTACTTGTTTGTTTGACTTTATCCACTGACCAATCCATCCAGTTAGGCCCTGAAAACAGCTATACTAGTGCTGGCATAATTTTTAACAGTTATGGTTTCAAGCAAAGTCAAAATCATGCCAAAATAATTTAAAGTGCAAACTAAATACATATGCTGCTTGAATATTATCGGAACATAAAACACATTGTGTTGAGCCCCTGTGATACTGAATCAAAATATAAAATATAAACAAAATATAAAAAGCAGTTTTATTAATTTAAAAATATAACTTTATTAGAGAATATTTCTGATAAAATAACAGTATCATTCAAGTTCAGTTAAAGATTGTTACCTCTGAAAAAAAAGTTGATGTTAATTTTTAAACTCTCTGAGTTTGTGAGCCTTTATCTTTTATTTTAGAGAATAAAAGTGAAATAAAAGTTGTGATTAACTATGAACATTAAAGAATTATTTGATATCAAATAAGTTTACCAAACTCAAAGGCCCAAAGTTCCCCTGATGATCCTTTAAAATCTTGGTAACCACCATAGATATACATCATACCATTGTACTTCAAAGCAGTGTGTCCACGCCGTCCAGATGGCTGTGAAAAGGCTGCTGTCTTGGAATGCATCTTTTTCCATGAATTTGATTCTAAATTAAACAATTTAGTTACAATGTTACAATGTTCTATTAAATTTGAATAGCAATAAACTGATTATCTGGTAACTGCAATTTTTAAAAGCACTGCTTACTGAATTATAAATTATGAAACTGAGTAAAAGTTTTACGAAAAAAATAAAACTCATAATGCATCGTAACTTATCAACTTTTCTCCACTAATAACCACTGTCATGTAAATTTTTCATGAAAAAGAGTTCTAAAAAAATTTGTAATGATTATATAATATACATGAAATTGGATTAGTAATTGTTGGTGTGAATCTTTATTTCCTTATAACATTATTATACAAAGAAATACTACTTTTGCTGGTTAGAAGATAAAAAAATGTAGAATCTAAACAAAAATGATTAAAGAAACACACTTTGCAAACATTCCAAAAGAACTTTCCAAGATCTAATGCGAAAAAGCCGATTAAGCCAATTTGAATAATCTATTACTGGAGATTAGAGCTGGAAGAATATTCAAAACTGGTAACTGTTTAATCGATGGGTTCATTAACTGATTATATTTAACTAACTGATTATTACTTTATAGAAGCCAAAAATAAAAGAATAAATGAAAGCCAGTACTTAATTAAAAATAAAGGAAACATTATAATACCAATAATCACATTTTGATATTTGCAGTGATACAGCACATTGATCCCATTATTTAGATTTGTACTTATCAACAAATAAACATAATGGCAATTTATGGATTATTTGGATGGTCAGAATAATTTTTGATAAATTTATTATTTTTGAGAGTTTTGACACTAATTGATTAAGCTGAACAAACTTGAATTAATGAAAAATCTTAATGAAAATATTTCAAAAGCTTCATGTGACTTTTATTGGATAAAATATAATAAATTTTTGAAAAAATGGGAATTCAAAGCCATAAATATAAGAAAATACAAGAAGCACATCTATATACATTTTGAACAAGATTTTGATAAAAAAAAAGTTTCTCTTCCTTCACTCACTATCTCTCACTTTTAATTTTGATTAACAAAATTAACACTTTTATCTTTACCATCTTAAACAATGACTACATGTTTTCATGCAAATAAAAATTTAACAACAGAAATACAATGAATACACTACTGAAAAATAAGTACCTTATTAAATTTGATATACTAAATTTAAATAATAGGCAGTCATACCATAATCATTTAAAAAAAATAAAGTGAAAGCTTTATTTCAAAAATACACATAACACTTTATCCATACTATCTTTAACAATGCTTAGATGTGTAAGATGGTTTTGTAACAATAGAAATAAAATAGTAGTGACACTGAAAAGCAGTACTAAAATGGTAATGGGTAATGATATTTTAATAATATTAAGCAACAATTGAATTTAGTAAGGTTGTTCACAATAATCACAAGAAAATCAGAGACAATTACATTGATCAAAATACCTATCTTGATTTTACTTTCTTGGGATTTTGTATCTCCTCCATCCTTTACTGATGAAGAACTATATTTTTTTCATGTTTTCTTCCCACAGACAACAATTTACTATCACTGCCTGTTTTGCCCTGTTTCTTCTCAATTAACTGTCTTTTTTTGAAGTTCAACCCTCTTTTGACTTGTGTATTTTATTCTTTTTTTCTTAAGGGAGAAAAACACCCCCTTCCCCAACTGCATAGAGATGATAGATAAAGAAGGAACATGGGAGGCAAACACTTTGTTCAATATTGAGTGTTTTTTTAATAACATTGACATGTGCACGTAGGGTGTAAAGATCTATCAGTATACCAAATTTGAAAAAAATCCATCAAAATTAAGTGTTTTTTTATCAAATAAATTTTTTATACTTTCAGGGTGAAAAAGACAAAAAAGGAAAACCTTCAAAAGGAGAATTGTGTACCTTATGTACTTTTCAATGGATTGCTTTATAATTTGGTACATGACGTAAGAATCTAGTAAAGCACATTGAATGAAAATATGATAGTTTTGATTATCACAGTCTGAGCTACAGAAAAAGGGAAATTGCTAGACTCTAACTCTATTAATAATACACACTGTATCTTGAAGTTTGTTTTGGTTGCACAACACACTATTGTTTGTCTTGATATCCAAATACCAATGAACATTGTTTTGAAATTATCCTTATGCATCCATCAAATTGCCCAAATATGCGAGAATTGTGTTATTTCAAAGAATTATCAGCATCTTATATCTAAAAATCACTAAATTGAACCCTAAAAAGTAAAGTACTTGGTAGGACATGTAGGATAAATTTAGTATATGTGTGCCCCTTTTACAGGCTGAACCCAGGTCTTCGTACAATTCGACATCCATGCCTGACTGTGATGAAAACTTAAAATTGATTTATAATTGGTTAGATGTTGTTAATAATGACTGACATTTCCTCAAAGAATATTAATTTGATGATAGCTTGGTAGTTCTAAATCCTGAATGGCCACCTTACTTGCTGATATTATGAATAAATGTGAGCAGATCAACAGGAAATTTTCAGCTTATGGCTTTATAGACCCTTAATCCAGCCTTGGACATAAATAGTTATGGAAAAATGTTGGTGTGAAGCCTCAACCAGTGACTCAAACAAACAGGAAATTTTCAGCTCATGGCTTTATAGACCCTTAATACAGCCTCAGACATAAATAGTTATGGAAAAATGTCAGTGTGAAGCCTCAACCAATGACTGAAACAAACAGGTACCCCACCAAAAACCCACTGGTAGAGATAAAGGAGCCAGACATAGGTCTCTTGACATAAGAAGGAATTAAATGTACTTGGGCAAGAATGTCATACCTTCCTGGCAAACTTCAGTATCAAAGCAATCAAGTGAGAAAGGCCAAGAAAAAAGAATGTGCCAATGTAGAAATAAGGAACAGAATGAGAGTTTATGCCAAAAATCCCTCTGGAGAATAGTGGATTGCTTCAAAAAAAGATGGATGCAGAATAGTTAATGTAAAAGGGCAGTAAATATAAGGCAAAGGAAAGAAAACTAGGTTTGAGAGAAAATAACAGAAGACAAATCTGAAGAATTCTTGATGATGAGAAATCCACTTGAAATGAAAATGTATCTCAGAACACAAAGATGAGTCAGGAACGTCAAAACACTGTTCTCTCCTTATCAATACCCATACCAGCCGTTCCGAGATACAAACCTGAAGAATAGACTTCAGATCATGAGAATCCAGAAAAAGGGTTTCAGCTCTATTGAAAACCAAAGCATATGTGCAACTCCTCAAAGAGAATAAAGCACACTGGCACCAAACTGAAGATGATACAAAACAATTTTTAGCATGAGTTCAGATATTCGGAGGAGGAAAAAAAATGTAATACTCTGAATAAGAAAAATGACTGCAGAAGTGAAAAGACCAATACTAAGAAATAGGAGATAATGAAAGATGGTAACATACCTGAGAAGAAAAGTCAAGGAAGGATGTATAATGTTGAGGCAGATTCATGTCTGCACTAGAAGAACTGTTTGCAAATTTATGCAGTGGAAAAAATTGCCTAAAATCATGTCCCTATGGAAGGAATAACAGGAAAAGAGAAGCCCATCTCAAGGCTTGAAAACAGGCCTGGGCCACATGCAAGACTCCATCACCTTTCACACAATGACTTTAACATCCTCTGACAGACAAAAAAGCACCAAATACCATTGTGGTGGTCCATCCAGAGTGAACAAGTTCAGCTGTTCAATGCTAGACAGTGGAAATGATCATCTCTTCATAATTTATGTTGGGGAAAATAAGAGCCCCAAAGTCTGCAGAGGCAAAATTCTTTGAAAATAGAATAAAAAAATGCTCCCACAACTGTTGGTTTTGTAGATACTTCAAATAAGCATTTGTGTAGAGAAATTTCATGTGAAAAACAACATGTTTTTAAACACAAGTACAAAATAGAGAAGTGATGTTAAACAATAAAGAGAACCAGCTGTGCTAGAAGGCAGTGCCACAGTCCATTTGGTAGAGAGTTTCTGCAAGCTCATTTGCATACAACAACACAACAGTATCAGGTGAAATCTGATGGGTATTACTTGACTGCCATGGTTTCTTCCTTTGCCTATCTGAGCATTGGTACAATTTTTTTTCTCACTTGTTCCAGTTTTTTTATACCTCACTCACAATTGCACTTGGCAATATTTATCTTGTGATCCTTTCCACCTATATCAATGTGCCCTCTATTCTGGTACTGTTTAGAATATAAGCACCCCATTCAGATAAGGTTATCACTTTATTGAGACTGATTAAATCCCAGTCTATAACACCAGCTTTTGGTGGAGAAAACGGGCAGGAGAGTGTGTGAAAAGAGGTATATATTATTGGTGAGACATTTGCAATTTTGTAAAATGTTAACTTCCAATACATTCTTACCTCCTATCCCACTGATAGCTACAATCCCACATTGATAAGAAGAAAGGGTTGGTAAGAGCATTACTTATACAGAAAACATCTGCATTAATCATGGGTGTGTCAACAGCAGATTGTCACATGAGTGGGGAAAACCACACCACATCCAGAACAGGTACACTCTTCTCATGGAATGTAATTCCTGTAATGTGGGTGGAATTTCACTTTCCTCATAATCACTACAGATCAAGTCCCAACTAGGTTCCACTACTCAGGGTTGGAACTAAAGGGCCATTGTTCCTATATCCTACACTGATAGTCAGAGCAATTGTACTCTAAATTATATAAAGATATACTTAAGAGTGGATCTCAACCTGTAGTCATACAGCAGTGTGTCCTGAGCCATCTGAATCACAACAAGATAGTTAGCAACACTGAAGAGGACAAACCTTCTCCTTAACCTGAAGAACTTTGAAAAGTAGGACTCCAAGCTTGGAATAATGAGATTGTGTATGGCTTACGCAACCTGAGAAAACAGAACTCACATATTCTGAAATTATGAATATTCATCCTCATTCCTCAACCATGTAAGTCCATGGTAAATTCCATTTCCCCCAGAATTATGGAGAGAGAATGAAAGAATAGTGCTCAACTAGGGACCCAGGATGGGACCACTCTGTAATCAGAAGTACAAGGAAGCAGTAGAACTCTCTTCCATGAACAATATACTGATCAAAAAGAAGGGTCACAGACAATCCAACTGGATAGCTGAGTATCAAATCTGAACTGGAATTATGAGTAGGCTGCCACATAGGCTGGTGCCACTCCTACCAATATCTGGGGAAAAACATCCCAGGATCTGAATAAAAGGGCCCCCAATTTCACCCTCTCCTCCAAGAGTGGAGGAGTTCACTCTAATACTCTGGAGAAAAAGCCTCTGTCCATCAACCCAGTGGCTGAAAACCAAGTGTGGTGAGGATTCCCTAGTTCCACTAGTAGAATCAGAAGAGTAATGCATGTTGGAGAGTCCTTAGGAACAATGCAATAGGTAAATTAAGTTTCCAAAATTTATAAAACCAAACCATTCCCAATTTATGCAATTCAATGATCAGCAGGTATGAGAAGGGTCCTCTTATGGTTTACTCGTGATAGTCAGTAAGTGGCAGTCCAGGAGGGTACAGGAATAATAAGCATTCAGCATCAAGGTGGTTTTATACAATAACTCATTTCTACAGAGCCTTTTGCAACCTCCATAAAGTATATTGAATTAGTGATTGTTAGTGGAAAATTGGTTTGATAAAAGCACACCTACCTAGGAAATACTTGCCACAGAGTGAGATCCTGTGAAAACAAGATAAGGAATCCTGGGGAGCAATGAAAATACTCACCTCTTTATACTATCCAACAGAAATAGTTAAGATAGCTATAGAGAATAGGCAACAACCCTCAGTTGAAGACATCACACAAGTAATGCAAGATAAAAATACTGGGGGAGGTCCACATACCTGTCTGCACAATGACATCCAGCAGGCAATTCTACTGTGCTGCTAAGAACATAGAAATGTGACAAATCTTATTAGACAGCCCACAATAAAAAGTTATTGTCTTCCATGGCATTTGTGAAGGCAACAAAACTTTTAAGATCATCACTGAACATGACCACAATCAAAATTTGATTGGATAGGGAAGTGTGAAACAGTAGAGAGATGAACAGGTGAAAAGGATTTATCACCTTACCTGTCTGACAGTATCTTGGGTGAGAAGACCTTGACTAAGGACGTAGAGAGAATAAGAAAGTTGTCTGTGGACAAACAGTGCAAACCGCTCCATTCTGTGATGTCAGTAGATCAGCATCCATGAAATATAAATCTTAAGGTAAAGGAGATAGATGGCATATATAAAGGTCAGGTTACAGATGTATGTTGAAAAAGAGCACATAATACAACCTTAATATGGGAATATGGAGAGTACTGGGAACTCAAAGAATAATAAGTTACAAGAATTAAAAGGTTGTTATTAGGGCTCCATTAAATTGACCAGTTGTGGAAGATGCAAAAACTTCTGCCATACAGTTAATTCAAAAATTGAGTTATGATTGGTGCTTCTGATTAAAATAGGTTCAAACTCCTCCTACTACACCATCACTGATATATGAGTAATTTCTTTTGATAAATGTTCATCTTGGACGAAGCAACAACTGAAACAGATACATGGTAGTATCATAAATTAAACCCCAATGTCATGTGAGAGACTGTGCAACCTCTATGCTTGAATCTTGAGCTTCTGGATAACCAGGTATACCATGTCAGATCATGGGTGCCTCCACAAAGATAACCTAAGAAGAAATGGAAGAGGTGGATACTTCAGAAAGTACTGCATAATCAGAAATCAGGATGTATTAGCCATTCTGGTTCTATCAACAAAACTCTAAAATGGGTTTTAACATTTAGTACACTTGGTAATATATAATGTGGAGAGAAGTCCTAGAGCTGTAATTCTGTCCTGTCCTGAAGGAATAAATCCATTGCTAAATTCCAAAGATGAAGTACTGGAGACCAAATTTCCAGTAGTTGGGTGATCCAATGAGAAGTGAATATGCCAATCAATACTGAAAAATGAGAGCCAATCAACAAAACCTTGTAATACCGTATCTACTCTGTTGGAAGAATTTATTTAGTGAGACAACTGACCTGCTACTGCAGGTGTTACTTGTAGAACATGACAATCTAGTAAAATAATAAGACAGGAATGGTCCTGAGAAATGAGGTCTAAAATTTGAAAACAAGGAAACTTGGACCACGTTATTCCTTGATGAGAAACACAAGACACCACCACAGAATTGTTAATGAAGCCTAACAATTTTCCTCTAAATATTCCCAGACCATGAGGCACTGTCAGTTGAAGAGCAGGAAAGGATGTGTAGGGAAACCTATATATCTGTACACAGACCCTGGAATTCCTAACTGTTGGTATATGCACCTCATCTATGAAGCAAGGCATTCATGAAGAAATGGAACTCTAGGAAAGGTGGTAGCAGAGGAACCCATATCTTCAGATTATACCAACTTAACCAACCTTCAAGAATGAAGAATGATCCCAACAAAGAAAACTAGGAAACCCAGTGAATTGGTGTTTATCACCTCTTGGTCAATAGAGATCATTAAAAGCATCTTTTGTTCTCTTTTTCCAAAGGCATGAGGGGTTTGAGTGATTTCTACATTCCTAGAAAAGAAGCAACCATCTGTATAGTGGGAAAAGGAGAAGTGAGTAAAACTCATGCACCCTATTCCATTGCATTGAGCAGGATAGAAATTAACTTAACTTGACTAAGACACTAGATGAAAAATAAAAAATACCTGCACTGATGAAATATTGAACTGGAGCATGAAAAGATGTCTTATCTATAAAAATGAAGCCTGCCTTGGTTGTTTCTAAAAGTTGAACTAGGATGTGATGTTCTGACAACTGACAAGATGATATCAACAGCAACCAGGCATTCATGGAATGGTGTATGTATGGTGCAAGGAAGTGGAGGCATTAAAAAAAAACTTGTATGATACAACAGAGCCCACATCAACCCAATACGAACCAGACATAAAAACAAAGAGCTACAGTACCTGACCTTTGTACACAACAAAAGTGGTGGGACTCCATTATTATGCTATTGTGTAGATAGGTGCCAACAACAACAAATTTGACATCTACAATACCAATGATAAATGTAAAATGTGATTGATGATGGGCTACTTGTAAAAATTGGTAAATCTAGGCATTGATATAGGTAAGAAAGATCAATGACTGGACATCAATCTTCTATTCATAAGAATTAACAAATGACAGGAATAAAACTACACAAGAAATGGCATGACACTCTATTTAGCCCCAGACTAACCAAATTGTGATAGCCTTAAAAATAAAATCCAAATCTCATGGATCTGTAGGAGACAGAAATATGACAGGTTGGGTGGATAATAGAGGTGAAGATGTGAACTGAATAGCTAATTCTGAAGCAAAGACCTAGTTCTCCTGGATCAATGGTTAAGGTTACCACATATCCAGAAATTCTCAGAGCCAATCTCCCATAGACCCTGAAAGTATACAATAATTCTTGATACTACTGACAGTAATTTGACTAAGCAGCAGAACCCTAGTAGAATTTAATATGGGTTCCATTGTACTGAGTAGCTGATGTTGGAGTCCACAAATATGGGCAGAATTATATCCCCCTGTTGAAGTTGATAAAATTCAAGACTCCAACAACAACAGGAAGGGATGTAGAAGCTGAAAACTGAACCAGTGTGTAAACTAACAATGAATCCAGCTGGTCATTAATGAACTTGATTATCCAAAGAGTCTTCCAATAATTTGAAGTCAAAGGAAAACAAAATCTTGGATTTTAGAGTTGCAAGTCCATAGATTTATCCTGTTCAACCAGGGTCATTGATCCATTTAGATTAATTACAAACTCTGCCTAAGAACACTGAAATTTGAAAAGCAAATTTATAATTTGAGAGTCAGAAAATGTTTCCACCTGACAACAGTAGGCTAAATCATGAAGTCCATACAGTATGTCCCATAAGGCATAACTGTCCTTTCAAGTAACTGAAAAGTAGACCTTCCAGCATGAACCACAATATCTGTGGATGAAGGAAAAATAAAAATTTGCTTCCAGACTTTCCAGTAATCTAGTAAGTGAAAGCTCAAAAGCAAGTGTGAAAAGGTCCAACCATTGCACTCTTGAAGAACCAACAGAAGAAATCAAAAGCAGCTTATCCCAAAGTGACCTCATTATTTATTTTTTATAGGTTATTTAAAGACTGTGTTGAGCATTGTTTCTTGGAACATTCTGTCAGGTAAATTTATTTTGTTAGAGCAATGTTGATCTATCTGCTGCATCCAAAATAAGTGAACCTCAGCTCTGAGAATATGTAAAATCATGGATGTCCAACAGAGAGACTGAAAAGCTAACAGACTAAAAGAAGGTGCAAGAAAAGAGCAAATCTAAATTATCCCCAAGATGTTGAAGATCACTGTCAATTACAGCATCAGAGCACCCTGGAGGACCACTAAAGAACCAAATATATATCTCCATCTTACTATGAATAAGATCACTAACAATGAAAATCAATTAAATAGCAAAAATAATGTTCAAAGTATCTTCAAATTGATCATAATACTGGGAAACCCATTAACGGAGCTTTGTTGAGAAAAAGTGATAACATTATCTAAATGAGATTCTTATAATCAGTACCAGGATAAAGGCTGCACTGACATAGGCATAAAGTATCATGAGATAAATATCTTCAAGGGCAGTTGAGTGTGATATAAAAGACTGAAACAAACAAGAAAAAATCAGACCAATAATTAGATGGGCAAAGAAAGAAAACCTGGAAGTCAGGTAATAGTTTTAAGCATGAGAGAAGGTATGTTTATGAATTACCACGTATTTTATTTACATTATGTATTAGTATATCAAAAAAAAAGCACAGTAACAACTTCAAAGTGATTAAGAGATGCAAAGAAAATTAGCCCAGAAGAACAGCACTTCTTCATTAGATAACACCAAAAGATTACAACATGAATAATTTCTCCATTTCAAACAGTAAAATGATGTATACATGTATACAACAGTTTAAAAACCTATTATCAGTTATAAGTGTTCCTACGTTTTCATAAATTACCACAGGTTCAACAATTGAAAGGAATAAAAACTCTGAAGAACTTGCATAACTCTCTCACTATCCCCAGGTCAACCAAACTGTGATAGCTTTAGAACTAAGTTCCAAATCTCGATGATCTGCTGCAGATGAAAACCATACAGGTTGGGTGGTGAAAATCTAAACTGAATGACTAATCCTGACTCAAAGACTTGCAGTGCTCCTAGATCCATGGTTAAGGTGGTAACACACCCAAAAATTCTTGGAGCCCCCACAGACACTGAAGGTAACAGAGGTGGGAAATTAAAAAGAAAATTTTGTGTGTGTAAATAAATTTACCTCTTTTACATCTGAAAACTCATAAAATGGAACCTTTATGGCTTTTATTATTACTGTGATCACAATAACTTTAAAATAAAGTTTTACACTATGACAAACTAAAGCAATTAATGAAGGAAAAACCAAAGTCATACGATGAATTATAAATTTATAGTTAATTAAACTGAGTTAAACAACATTAACCCTTTCACAATGGGCCCAGTATAATATATACAAATTTGTCTACATATCTGCATACATTAAGTATTTACACTACAACTTTTGATACTGCATGCATATCTTAACAAAATTTGGTACACTTTTAGTTAAGATTACAATTTTTTTTCTATTTAAGAAAACAGATTTCTTTAATGAAACACATTTTTCTAAAGATCTCTTTGTAAAGATATTGAGTCTGTTTTGTTACTAGTCTGAGTGCAAGATGATTTCATGTTATGATTAAAAAACTATTCTTCATCCCACAAACCTCAAATATTATTTGCATAATCTTTAAAACCTCCTAAATACATTTCAAACATTTCTTTTCAGTAAGACTTTATATTTTATGTTATTTTCTATACCCTAACCACATGCGGTCTGTCACTGACCAACCTTGTAACCATCATAAAATAATTAGGAAATAAATATAAATTATGTTTTTTTGTGCTAGAATGACTACATATTATAACATGAAAATACAAATACTTAGTCTAAGTAGCTGAAGTCTTATAACATTATATATTTATATACAAATGTATTATTTTTTTTATTATATTGACCTTCCAGTCATGCCTGGCAAACATTACGTAACTTGCACTGACATATAATATAAAACTGGCCTCTAGTCTTCCCTGTCTTGGCTGGGTTTTAGTGGATTAGTATTTTGTAATGTACAGTAACATTTCAATTATTATACATTGCATATGTATATAGATATCAGAAATAAATTATTATACATTTTCTTCTTAAAATACATAACAATGAATAAAGAGTAAAGCAAACAATTATCTCTTCTAGCTATGACCTTTGAACTCAATTGCTGTTGGACATAGGTCGCTGAGCCTTTTAAAATTTTGAATGTGGCAGATACCAAGCAAAATGTTTTTTAGGTTTTACATATACAGTTGACTAACCAAAAAATTATAAATAACTCTAGTAATACTGTAGAATTCCACTATGATTTATTAAGCTTAGTAACTTAGGTTTAAAAAATACAAAACTTTTAGCAGACTAAAGACAAACTACCTTCTTTAACCTTGGTCTGAAAGTATGTGATAGCCTTTTCACAGATTAAAACAGCTGAGAAAACCACTAGGAGGATATTCTAAGCTATCGATTGGTTATTCACGTCATGTATTGAAGTACGTGTATGCGAGGCACCATTTCTAAAAATGGAAAGAGGTTAATGGGGCCCTATGTTTTTGATTCAGTATATAAGCCATATCTCAGTAAAATAAAAAAATGATATGAGGTTCTTATTTTATATTCTAGCTTGATGATATTGGTAACTTGAGATTCTAATTTGTACAAAACTACAGACTTAGGATTTTGACATCACAAACATCTAATTTTAAATGGTACTGCATTCAGCATACCATGCAACTCACTAAAATCTGTATTTAGGTGTGTTCTTTTAACATTTATTTTTAAATTATGAAGTTAACTCGTATGTAATTTGATTCCAAATTTACTGACATAAGTTCATAAAATAGTAGTTCAATAACATTTTTAATTCAAATCACATGGCCTTCGACCCACAACCAATTGCAAAAGGGTTAAGTATATCAAATATTAAAGGTAAAAAGTCTGCTACATTAAGTTGCTACTGAAAAAAGAAATCAAAGTCATATAAAAACTATAAATAAGTTTTGAGCTTAAAAGTTCAGCTACGTAGCCAGTACCAGAAAAACCAAATGGTAGTCACTGCTCTAGAATATTAAAGAAAGTCCACAATAAATTAAGACAGTTTTTTGAACTTGAAGACCGAGACACACAACTTATGCTATCTAATCAATGTAAAAATGTATTTAGTGGTTATTTACTATTGAAGGTTACTAACCTGTACTTAATATCCACAAAGGTGTTTCTTCTGTTGTTGCAAAACTTAATTCTCCTCCAAAAACACACAGTTTATCCTGTCAAAAAACACAATTAAAATACTATTTAGTCAACACAGACAAGTAATCATAATTCTATTATCTATTGAAAACTATCTTTTTTAACAGAGATATTTTATTTTAAATTCTTCCTCCACAACAGAAAGTGTACTGCTATGTTGGTTTTGATCTAAATCTTTTTAAAAGTAACAGTAAAATCATAACCACTTCAACAATTAATATTTTCCTTTTCCTCACTTATATAAATATTACCACTAAGAAATTATGAACAGTAACTCTAGTACACCCTCTTTATTTTTAAATTTTGTCTGTTTATAAGCAAATTATATATTTAATTTTTTTAAAGGGTTTAAAAATATTCCTAAATAATTCTTTAAAAAGGCACACAATTACATTTTTGTTAAGCTTGTAAAACTATAAATATATGATGTTTATTTCTTGTGTAAAAACTTAGCTGATTTTGTTAACATTAAGTCAAAAAGTTGCTCTAAGCTAATCAATAAATTTAAATATTTCTTTGCAATTTCTATCTGACTTTTTTATTGCAGTGTACAAATATTAAAAAAAGATTCAAGAAGTTTTACACAAAACTTCTAAAAAACTAGTGTTGGTTAGATAATCAAAACTAATGAAAGTATTTTACATTATTAAATAATATCTTCTTACAAGTATGATATTTATTCAAAATAACATCCTGACTTAACACACAGCCATAACTGTGATAAAATATGCTGAATGTTTTGGAATACACTTAATTCATCATCAGAAATATCTTGAAACGTTTAATATAGAAGAAAAAATCTAACAACCAGAAACAAACCTTGTAAAACAATAACAAAATATATAGGTGTACACTGATTTGTAATACATCAAGTTAAGTACACAGTAAATGAAACAGTTTGGTTGTTTTAGTGCAAAGCCTCATTGGACTCCAGCTCTGCACTTCACTGTAAATCAAACTCCAAATTTTAGCATTGTATGAAATGAACAATAGTGATAAAAATATATTTAATAAAGGTCTAATTAAAAAAAAAACATTTCAGCTATTGGGTTTCTTGTTTGTAGCAAAAAGAAATGAAATATTAATTCAAGACACAAAGATACATACTTAGAACTGCCCTTACATTACATATTAGAAAAACATTTAGTTGATGCAGTATCTGTAGATTTTTTAGGTCAGTCATTTCTTGAGATTAGTAGTTTATTATTAAAGCCTGAAAATCCATTGGCAATGTTAATAACAGATATACAGTTTTTTTATTGACTGTTATTTGAAAAAAGAAGGTTAAATAAGTTAAAGATCCACAGATTGATTGTAATGTGACATTTAGTTTTGTCAGTATGTATATATTACAGACACTGTGTAAGTGAATATGAACAATGAATGAAGGATAATTGAAAAGCAATCTTTATATTGCAAGAATAAAAACTCCTGTTTAAAAGCTATATCACATAAGTATATTTAAAAATAATTTGTATGATGCTGTTAAAGATGAAAAAGAAGTTGGTCAAGATGTTTTAATGAAATTAAAGTTTTTATTTATATTTTATATTATGATTAAAGGGAAAAAATTATTCAGTTTGCTAATTAGAGAGAAAGACTTGTGGAATTATTTTATGTGAAATAATATATAGATCAGTGTGTGTGTGTGTGTGTGTGTGTGTGTGTGTGTGTGTGTGAGTTTTTGGGGAGAAAGGTAAATACTTATTACATTATATTGATATATACAAATTTAATATCTAGAGAAGCCTTTATAAACTAGTTGACAGAAGAAATTAAGAAAACAAATTTGATAAATCAGAAAAAAACTGACAGTGGGATCATTAGCTGACACAACATAAGAACAGAAAGAGAAAAACTTACAATTCTATAATTTACAGAATACAATTCCTGGGAAAAAAGATTGCACTGGTTAGTCATATGAACTGATTTTATGGAGGTCATTACAAATGTTTAGTACTTCTTTTAGGTTGTTAGTAATAAAGAATGTTCTATACAATGTTTGGAACTTTTAGGTTTTTCCCCACTTTTTTATGATTAATGAAAATAAATCCATGATAACTTTATGAAACTATGGAGTGTTGTTCAGGAGAAAGTTCATTTTATTAATGTAGTTGCTTTTTTTTTCACCCAAAAAATAACAGGGTACCACAGCATTATTTTTTATTTCTGAGTGTCTTTGAAAGCTGGAAGTTCACCATTTTTGAATGGAGAGGAAGTACAGTTAATATTCAATTTAGATTTAGAGAAAAAAAAAAATTAAATATGATTTTCAAGAAATCACTGACTATGTCACTGGTTAAAGATTTTACAGGAAAGCCAAAAGTGTTAGAGGTAGTTCAAACATTACTGCAAGTCACCAAAGTAAAAATAACTCTCAATCAATGTCAGACAAGTGATCAATGATTAAGACAGATTAAATGTCTAAATCCAATCTAGGATACAAAATTTGTGAATCTTGAGTATGTATTTCTGGACTAAACTTAAAATTCTGGTGTTTTTATTTAAACTTTGTCTAGAAATCTGCATAAATAAGCAAAAATAACCAGACATATTTCTAAGTTCTTGATTTGTAAATCATATGTTTGAATTACAGTGCTTTCAGAATAAACATAGGGTGTTTATTTTATGTATATAATTGGTTATCTAGGAAATTTATAAGCAAAAATAACCAGACATATTTCTAAGTTCTTGATTTGTAAATCTGTTTGAATTACAGTTTAGAATAAACCAGGGTGTTTATTTTATGTATATAATTGGTTATCTAGGAAATTTTCCTGGTCTTTAAATCCATGTTTTTATAAATTCTGAATTGGTCGTTTCTAAGTCAATATGTCTAACTGCTCATTTTGACCTGTTCTCTTATTTTACCCAATCTAATGATTTAATATAATAAATGGTTTCAATTTATTTATATAACTTAAAATTTTCCTTAGTTAATCAATCTAGGTATCAAACATATCCACACTAATATTTCAAACTTCTCTGTATAACAGTTTGTAAGTGGTTTCATATGTCTGTTTGGTCTCCCAACCACTAAAAGGAAAAACAATATAATGATCCACATATTAGTTTCACACAAAAAAATTTACAAAAGTTTTTACTTTTACCATAAAGCCAGTTTACTTTATCTAGGCAGAATAACCACTGTATCTCTTGTGAAGCAGTCTTTGCCACTATACCCATATAGGGTTAAATAGCTGCTTACCTGGTATCAAACCAGTTTTACACAAATAATATGATTTTACTGTGTCAAAAGGGTTTTCAATTTTTAGCTAACTTAAACTCTTTATACAAAATTATGTTCACTTTTGACCTTGAAGTAAACAGCTCATAAATAATTCTGTTCATAAAGAAAATAAAAAAAAAAGTTTTCCTACTTCTGCAGATCATCACCAACAACTATAACAGTTTAAAACCAGTCATACTTATTCAAACATAATCAGGAAATGTTTCTGAGCAGAAACTCTAAAATTTCTACAGTTTTACTAATTTACATGAAAAATCATTCTTATTTACCAACCTTTACAACAAATTGTCACAAGAAAATTTTAAACTTATTTACTAGTAAATTCTTTCTTATAAATTCTAATTACATATCAAATTATGTATTATCACAAAATTTCTTCCCATCATAACCTGGGGTTCATAAAAAATATTTTATTTCAGATTTAACTGAGATTTATTTCTGAAGCTATTTTATTATAAAATTCTTTCAACATAAAAATTGACAACTGCCACTCCTTTGTTCATGGCTCATATGAATATGTGCATATATATGACAGCAACACTAAGTTCCACTTAAAAGCAGTTTCTAAAAGTTAGGAATATCTAACAAAAGTTATAATTTTCCTACACTGAAAATGTATTTCCAATAAAAACTTAACCCCTCACAAGATTAGCTATTCTTGTTTAATGCTGCCCTCTAACAGCAAACTTTTCACTAATACATTTCCCAAATGTTAAATTCCTCCTGTTGGAAAAAGTCATTTGATAAATTTGGCTCCCTCCACACTCCCTTACCTAACCCTCACTTTGAAGTTTGGCAGAAGGAGAGAACAGAAGGGGGTGGGAAGCATGAGAAGAGATAAGTATCTGTTGGAAATATATTTTGAGTGTAGAAAAATTATAACTTCCGATACTGTACTTACCTCAAAAGATTGAACTCATTCATTGAACTGGAAGAGGGACTGGTGCATGAGAGAAACAGAGATATTCCTAAAAGCATCCAAAGAATACCTTTGACCATGATGAGAATATAATATCTGAAACACAAGAGCAAGTGCTAGGTGTAGCATGGTTAGGACTCGGACCATACACAGCATCCAATACCTCCTCTATGGGGAACCAATATTCTGTGAGGATGAAGACCAGGCCTGCTTCACCTCAGTCACAGGAACTGGGGATTAAGATCCTCAACAATTCTAAGATATTTCTAATCATGCAAGGACTTAGGTAAATTTGTTCTTTCTAATCCAAAACCTTCACTACAGGGAACCAACATCCTGTGAAAGTATGATGAGGACACTCAATCGAAAGGGTGAACTTCTTATGATGGCTCAACTCCAGGTATGTTAAAAGTATAATCATATGTAATGTTTTGGTTCACTATAATCTAAAACCTCTTCTATGGTGAACCAACATCCCATGAAGGTAGGATGACGACACCCAACCTGGACAAGCAAACCAGAGGAGGCTAAGTTGTTTTCTGTTTTTATATTGGTACCAGCACAAGCAGAACATCATCATCCTACTCGCAACTGAATGTGGAACCCATCCAGGAAGGAGCCTCCATGGTCCACCATCCCAATGACTTGAAACTGGAAAGCAACAAAGACTCCTGTACTCCACTTGAAGAGAAGAAGAAATAATGCATTGGGGACTTTGGAGGCCTGTGATCACTGGAAACAATCCAATAAGAAATCCTGTTTTGGAAAGAAGACCATACTAAGTTCTTCACAAAAGGCATGATAGGAATGGGCAGTTATCCCTGTTTACTTTACCTACATTGTCCATGTGTGGTATGGTCTGTATGAAGTAAATTTTGCAAGGTTATTCACTTACAAATGATCTTCGATCTTATGGAACACCCCATTTCTACTATGACCATATGAAGCCATAGATGAGAGCATGCATTCAACACAGCATACATATGCAGATTTAAGAGCTAAAAGATACCTAGTCAAGTACCACTTGCCACAAAGAGGGATCCACAAGTGAAGCAAACAGGGTCTCTAAAAATGAAAACAAAAGGATAACTTACCAACTATAATCACACTGTAGTCTGAAGCACAGCCACAGGCAGAAGATGAAGCTTCAAAGTGATGAAGAACATTAGAGATAAATTTACTGGGCATGGTCCACATACCCATCTGAAGAATCTCTTCCAACAGATGACCAAAGTGGGAAGCAAGGGAAAAATGAGATGACAAATCTGCTTGGATGACACATGAAATAAAGAATGGGACAAAAAAGGAAGAGAAGAGTATATTAAACTGACCAGATAGCTAACCCAATCATGAAATGTAGATGGGGAAAGATTGCAAAGAGAGGAAGACTACCAAAGTATAAATAAACAGCAACATGCACCATGGAAAGCCATGCATGCAATATAACATTCTAAGGTCATGACAGGATAGAGCACTCTATCTGGATAAGAATGGGAGTGAAGATGAGAGACAAAAGGTAAGGAAATAGGTGCAAAAGAAGAGCCACCTTAATGAAATGTTGAAGCCTTAAGCAAAAACAAATTATCTAGATAAAGGAAAAGATAAGTGGGATAGAAAAGTGTACAGGAAACATCCACTGCAAATAAACCAGAGAGGCAGCATCCACTACCCAAAAGGAGAAAGAAACAGGACTTAAGGGATAAGTGAAACAATGAACATAATAATAAGGATTCAAAGGGAGGGAGAGTCATTGCATGAAGAATCACATGAATCTAGTAGTGGAGGTTACTTTAGAGTCCTCTGAATCCAAAAGAAATGCATAAGAATAATTAGAATACGGGAAGTAAAGACCTTTCACAATTGGTGGAAATGGGAGATATGGAAAAGAACAGCTCTATAACCAGAAATCAAATATACCCAAGATCCATGGTAAAAAAGCTATGTCAGGAATTCAGCCACCTGAGCCAATGAAAGAGTGACAGCTGAAAATCTTCTAACAGAAGACCAACTGTGAAAGACTTTCCATCTATGCTGGTAAAATGCTACAGATAAAGAACAAAGAAAAGTGGTTAATAACAAAAAGATCTCACTTGTGAATCCAGAGCTCTTCCCCAAGGACTGGATAAAAGTCATGTGTGAAGAAGTAACATGAGAAGGTTAGGATGGAGGGCTGGGGACTGAGGTTGAAGCAGAAGAGTGTGAAATAGAGAAAGAGGCATGAGAGGCTTGATGTACAAATGTTGAAGCCTGGGAAACTAGCCAATGAATGACTATCAGAAAGACCCAGAATGAAATGGATTGTACCAGCAAAATCACTCAATGTAATAAATAGATAGGAGAGTTCACATTAAGGTATTTGTGTGACCAATCCTGACTGAATGCATCTACCACCTGAGGCTAGGAATGTAAGACATGGGACAAGAAGAAGAGTAATTTGGTATTGAGATCCATGGCATATACACCAAATTGGGGTTGATCCCAAAGCAGGCAAAGGTGTTTGAACACCAACTGATCTAAAGATCACTCAATGAGAAATATAAAGTCTGGGCTTTAAAGACGATCCACCACAAGATTGAAAGCACCCAGTACATGACAAGCCAGAAGTTGGACATGATGTGCCTTAGCCCAGAAGAAAAGATCTCTAGTTCAAAAACAAAGAACTCTGGACTGAGTGCTCCTTTGGTGATTGATATGAGCTACCACTGTGAAATTACCTGAAAGAATCATCACCAGATGGGTGAGTAAACAAAAAAAGAAAATGAGGTAAGGCACAGCAAACAGTCAGAAGCTTGAGAATATTGATATACAAGACATGTTAATCTGTAGACCAGTCTTGAAGAAAAGCATCTGAGAAAGGATGGATATCCAGGTATGGGGGAGGCAGTGGTATCCCAACTGATGTATGAGCTTTAATGAGTCATTAATGTAGATAAACATTTATGGAAAAAGGAAAGGAAATACTGGTGAAAAAAGGATCCCATGACCATGTTGAGAAAGAGAGAGAAAGAAGAGCTTAACCTGCAAGGTGTCAAAAAAAAAAATCATAAATGAACCAAATACTGAGTGGATTGAAGGAGTGACTTCCCCAGTTTGATTATCCATCTTACCCTGAATAAGTAAGTTCACCTGAAATATTGACTACATATTGCAACATAACTTGATGGGCTAACTTGTCAAAGAACATGAGCCAAATGATAAAATAAACTATATCAATGTACTACACAGACTGTAAAGGATAAATTTGATTCCTACTATAAGAATCAGGAGAACAAATACAACTAATTAATGCATAGAAGAAAAGTGCAGAGCTAGACAAAACATGGTACGTAGGTTAGAGAACTGTCAAGAAGACAAAGTAGAAAATCATATGGATCTTCCCACTCTGGAGGTTCGCCACTTGAGAAGTGAGAAGTGTAGTAGAAGGTCATCCTGCTAAAAGGTTAAGTACATGACAAAAATTGGCAACATCCTGAACATCATGAGAAAGTAAAAAAAACCATGATTTAAAAATTGGATAATCAAACTTGGCTCTAGAACTCTTAAGCACAACAGAAATTGATTCAAGGTATAAAACTGAAAATGCCTGAGATAAAAAAGTACTGAAACAAACTGCAAACTCTTTAGGATTAGGGATAGCTTACAAATCCTGTCCTTAAAATGTTGTAGGAAATAGCTTGAACAAAAGATTAATCCTGTTCAAAATTATAAAAAAAATTGGGTGTTTCAGGAAACTGGCAGATAATTTATTAACTGCCTAAAAACACTGATCAATGAGCACTGAAATGCAACCATGGGATCTCATTGCACATTAGAAGTGGACTACATGAGTAAAGTAGTAGTAGTGTTCCAAATATTTATAAAACCAAAAATGACAATTATTTAAGAATTCATACAAATGTTAACAGTGCAACCATCTGAAAGAAAATTTGCATTATGACAGGAAAGTAGAGCTTAAATGACATCTTTTGGTGCACAAAAAATAAGTCAAATAGAAGATGACAGAGTAAGAGCTATGGGTAAGCTGATGCATGCTCCACATTGTTTAAAGGTCATTCATTCAGAACTTTTAGCCACCCAATTATTGATAATATGAGATAAACTCTACAAAGAAATGATTTCAGCATTTCATAGGTAAATCTGTTTGACTTAAATAATGTTTTCAACATCTAAAGGCCAACAAATCCAAGTAGTTGTGGAAAATTCTTTTCCCCTACTTAAATTACTATTGGCTTCAGTCAATTTGTCTTTATGCCTTGTGCATGATGTGATCTGTTATTTTCAATAGATGTGCTCGCAAGTCTTTGCCATATTTAGGATAGGAAAGCAACCTCAAGGCCACCTATTTCTTACGTTCTTCAGAAGTTTTAGTACATATATTTTTACAATGGAATTTTCACATTTGATGGATTAGTTAATTAGTACTTCATTTATTAAACTGATATTTCCACCTTACCTCAGCTCATCAAAAAAATAAACAAAGGGAATTCAGTGATATTTCTTACATGACTTCAGCTTTCATACTACTTTTACGTATTTCACATTTCTTCTCATCAGATACTTTGTCTGATAGTTTTCTCAGAGGTTATTACTCAAATCCTGTTTAAAGATCTTTGAGTTGAAAAGGTGGAAATCTAGAAACAACTTCACATTATCTAAACATTATTGTTTTTAAAATTTCTTTCAAAACATTCTCACTGTCATTTCTTTTGCATTCACTCATTTATTTACATTTTCACTGGTATGCTAAAGAGTATCTTTGCACATTCACCAATTATTACCTTTTAAATTTTGTTGAGCATAAAATAGCATTCTTAAACAATTTATCAACCATTTATCTAGTAGTTAATGTAGAAGTCCCCATATTTACTGAAAATGGACTGTTTATGGGTTTTTCACTACTGATTTCATTTGTATACACACCTCCTTGAAAGCATGACAGATTCATGTAAAAATGAGTTAACATTTGAACTACCAGATATATCTGCTTAATAACTGGAGATTTACTCAATATATTAATAATGAAGTAACACTAAAACTTTTACAAACTGAGAACTTTGTTAATATGAACTATATTCTATGTAAATTATACAATAATATAGGTTAACTACATTTCTCATACATATTAAACTATATTTTATTAATTTCAATAATTTGTATTGCATAAACTATATTCTATATCATATAACTGATATATTTATTTCTTATGATATATTTTTAATTCTCATAAACTATATTCTATAGTTAAATCAAGTTTCTCTCGTTTTGGACCATATTCACCATTCTTATTTATTTCTGTATGTTTTTTGTTATTTTCATTATAGACTTAATTATATAATTGAGATATGCATTTGTATTTCCAATGCAATATGAGGCAGAGCCAGAGAGGTCAACATCTAGCTCTGGTACTTCCACCCAGGTGCAGCAGCCTGCTCAAAGCAGTTTACTATATAGAATCAACTAAATATAAATCTACATACCCTTGTCTGAAGCACATCACTAACAAACTTGTCAGTTTTATTACTGGTATACTGCAACACTTCTTACTGTTGGAGTCAAAAGACTTTCAAGATCTAATGGGAACTGTGGATTCTTGGTACATAACCAGCCACCTCACTTTCAGAGGCTACAGAGATTGACACCTTCATCAATGGTCCTTTCATTCCTGAAGAAGGCAATCCTCTAGGTCACAGAAAGATCCATTAAAGAAACTTTTCTATCATATCTCTACTAACAAAACTCTACCGGGGTGTTTCAGAATCCTCTGCCTTCAATGATCATTTCTATAGCATCAGAGGCAAAACTCTCAAACCTCATTTCTGTCACATCACTAACAAGACATTTGAGAGACTGATGTTCCCAAAGAAAAATGGGCTGTATATACCTATAAGTCTCCTTTAAAATATATTGTTTGTTCTAAAACTTTATTATTGTATTTTGAAAAATAAAAGTATTGATATGTTATTACTTGTTCAAATTATATTTGTCTCAGTTTTTAAAAAAGTTTTTTCCTAAAATAAAAGTACCAAGATCTTACTGTCTGTTGTTTTATAATAATTGCATTTTACCTGAAAAAATTTAAATGAACTTATTCGTGAATACATTCCTATGTATCTGTATTAGAACACTTAGCATTTTTCTGTATTCAGTTTCATATTCATAAAAATATTAAGTATTCATAATTGTAGTTGATTACTGATATCCAGAATTTGCTTCATTCCTGCAGTGTTAAATAAAATAATCAGACTGGACATAAAGGAAATACAGAATGAATAATTTTTGTTACAAAACAAAACACAAAAACAATGAGTGAACTTGTTTTTCCTCACACAGGACTGTCACTTTTACTGAACTATTTCAACTACTTTTCTTTCAAAATCCTGTTCCTAATAGTCTCAAATCCAGTGTTCTTTATTTTGCAAAGAAACATCACACTTACCCAGAACAACAAATGTTGGTCACATGATAAGTAATTCTCATTACAATATGTCACATAAGATTCAGACTTATAGGTACCATTAATTTGCCACTGGATGACATTGCTGTCATAAACTACCACAATTTGCAGTAATGCAGCAATAATTCTTAAGAACAACACAGGAACAAAGACAACTACAGAAAAAGCAACTTAACTCCTTTTCAGACAACACAAAGTGAAACTTGCAGATATACAGTACAAATATATACAGAATAAATACTACAAAACAACCAGAAGACAAAAGAGCAGAGTATGTTCACATATCACAGCAGCATAGCACAACTCACTAAATGATTTGGATCTGATTTATTCTTATCATTGGATGTTATCAAAATATTATTGAATATTTGGGCAAAATGTACAAGCTGAAAACCTTTGAAGGAAGAGATTAATCATCAGTATTTGACCTACTGCAGTTCACTTTCAAGTGAAACATAATCAGTTGATCATGCTGACTCTTCAATATCATATGCTGCTGAACATCTTCCTGTATTAGTCATTTGCAAACACTTACTACATACCACTTCAATGTTGAATGCCTAGGAGTGTCATTTAACAGTCATTTTCTTAAAGGAAAAATGCAGGTCTTACCAAGCATTTTGTTTATAAAGCATCCTTTAATATCAGATCTTAGGTTACCAGGTCTATTATCAGGAGCTAGCTGTGATATTTATTGGTCTTCTTAGAGACCCAATCAACTTTCAATCTTCAGCAACATCTTACAGACAGTCACCAAAGTGTAACCATGCACCAGACATATTACCATAATGCAAGTTTCTTTCCATAGTAAATTTGAACTACCTTGAGTTACTCTTCCTTCACAGGATTGATGGGTGCTTTTGTGCTTCCTCTGGTCATACCCTTATATACAACTAGAGATTCTAATTAAGTATCATGGAAGAGGTAAGATTTCATTCAAAACATTTACATTTTAAAATTAAATTCAACCAAATATTTACCTCTACCAAAAAAAACCTACTTTCATTGTAAAACAAAAAAACTATAACAGAAAAATTGAACAAAAACACTGGGTCTAAAACATGTTTATCAAACTAACAATATGTATGTATGTTTATTTTATGAGGTAATAATTAATAAACACTAAAGAGGAGACAGATTTATGTCTTATAAATTCTTCAAGAAAAGTAATATTATTAAGCATGAACTACTCTTAAACTATATTTTCAAAAAGTAAAAAAGGTACAGATTAAAACATTAAATGATCTCACACTTGTATGGATTTGTTTGATTAATTTTCAAAGATTTTCACTTATGCACATACTCTTTTTACTGAGGTGATACATTATAGCTATATCATTGCCACTAATAAATTATCTCCACTAGCAGACTGTGTCCAGTAGTTAGCCAGTACACAGTCTAATAAGCCTATCCACAGTGCCTCATGAACATAGTTATGTGAAAGTATGAAATGTGCAATAAAAAATATTCAAACATTGCTATTCTTCTCTATGTGTAGGGGTTTTCATATATATATCAAGATCTGGTAAATAAACAAGTGTAACATGATTCCAAAAAAATATATACCTTCCATGAAACTATTGTGTGATCCTGAAGAAAAGGAGGGCCATATTCACTACAATGGATTTCTTTCCACTGGTTTTGAACTAAAATTAAAAATCAGAAACTAAGTTCAGTATCAAAACTGCATTACTTCTACATTAAAAGTGGTGTATAAATTCTGAAATAAGAAAATTTTGAAAAACAACAACAAAACTTTTTTGTGTGTCACACTAAATATGATTTCTGTCAGTGCAATTTCATTTTTAATTTTCAGATTCTACAACAGTATACTTTGATACTGTGCGTTACTTGTATTAATTATTAAAAATGATAAAAGGCTTAACAACTTACACTTTAGAAAACGTTAAGATAATACACTTGCATACTACCTGAAGAAACTTATTTGAAAAATTAGACAAAAGCTTTTCCAAACACAAGGTGTAGGTAATCTGGTTAAGAATTGTAAATAAAACCCTTAAAAAAAATATTTGGAAAATTACAAAGTTTAAGTGGATAAATAGATATTCATATACTTCACAAATGGAAACAAATTTCCGATATAGTATGGAAAGAAAATCCATGCATTTTCTGTAAAAAGATATATTAATACGAGATTGAACAACTGCCAAGGTTTTATACATTTTTTATTCAAAGAAGCTAGCTGTCTTTGTCAGATCATACAGTTTATAATAATTTCACAGAATATATTTCATAGTTTATGGGCATTGCCAGTTTACACAATGATAGGATGTATTACTTCAACAGGAATTAGCACTGGAGGAAGTAGCAAGAAGCACAGCTGAAACTCAGATGTAGTCTTTAGTGCTAACTATTAGCTACAGTTGAAATTTAAAAAAAATTTTATATACTGCTTAACAAAAATATGCAAAGACATTTGATTACAGTACATATCAAATGTTAATAAAATTTATCAGATATAGCTAGAAGGTCCTAAATTGTTAACAACATTTATCTTAAGTTTTTCACACTGCATTTCTGTTGTAACTTGTGGACACAGGTGCATATGGGGAGTGGGGAAGCAAAGCCCCTTCAAAAGTGAAGAGCACTAGCTTGAAACATCATCCTTCTTTGAATAAAAATGTATAAAACTTGACAATTATTCAACCTATAATTTATATAATTTTAATATTTTCATTGCTTAAGCAATTTTAACTATATTTGTCTGGAAAAAGATAAAATCAAATTACAGCAGCATTTTAAAGAAGTTAGACTGCAAAAAAACTGACACTCTAATTAAAATTATTAATTTAGTAATACATAATAGTTATCCTTAATATCGATAATTATACCATTGTCTTTTTATCACATTTCATCCTGAAGTTGGTATTTTGTTTTTGCTTTTTTGTGCATATTCACAAATTAGTTGTACAAGTTTGGTTCTTTGTTACTGAACAACACAAAAATGTTCACATTTACAATGCCGTCAATAAGGGCATAAACAACATAATTCCTATTCCTTTTAACTTTATATCTAACAAAATGAGATGTTACATGTACCCTGAAGTTAGATGAGAGTACCAAGGTCATTAAAGTGATGTGCAGGAATTACCATGTATAGGAAGACTCCCATCTCTTGTATATATTTACTTTCACTGAACTGTATTTATTTTCATTAAGGTATTCCAAATGAAAAATAGATCTGTTTGCTTATTCTGTAGTTACTGTGTAAACGAACAAGAGAAATATGTACTAGAATAAAACAGTAACCAAGTCTTAATTATATGTTTCAATTGTTATTTACTGTTTTAGTTAATGAAATCAACTAACAAGAATATAATGAAATACATTTGCATACTTTGGATAAATTAATATCACAAAGAAAAGCTAACTAAAGCTTTTGTTTAAATAATATTCAATTTATATAGTATGGTGTGTGTTTATATATACTGATAAAACTAAAGATTTATTAAAGGAATTAATTACAAGTTACAAAAAAAAAGAAGTTTATTTAATTCAGTCTCACAAAGTATTTTCAAGGAAAAACTGTGTTTAAACTTCCTATATAACCAGCTGTCTCTAACATACACTCACCAGGATCATACTTCCACAGGTCTTTCAATGGTAAGCTCCCTGAAACTCCTCCAAGTAAATAAAACAGTCCTTCTTCAGTCAAGCACACAGCATGCTTTGACCGAACACAAGGTGCATCACTATCATCTTTATTTGAACTGTGTACACTTGCCAGTGACCACATTCTCCCTAAGGAATAATGAAATATTCATCTAGTTTGCATAAACATTTTTATCTTGGACTTATAATAAATGCATATTTAAGTACTACATAAATGTGCCTATTTTTAATGAAAAAATTGGTCACATTAGTGAAATAAATACAATTAATAGTAATTTTATTGATAATTACAAAAAATATGTTCTGTCTTAAAATAAAAACTAAACAGCATGAGAGAGAGAAACTTCTGAAAAACATCACTTAATATGGAAAACCAAACAATAAACAGAAATTTTTAAAGGCATTTACAATTTCCATGGAATTATTAAGCTAAATTATTACCCCCTCCACACATACACACACTAAAGAATATTCCTGAAAATACAGTCAAGGACAGTCTACAAAAATGGATGATATCTAGATTTACTTCTACAATTACAATGAATCATGTCACAGTACTTGTTTCACAATTTAATTACATCACTGCTAACAGAATAAACAGCCTAATGTTTAATACTGCACTAAACTATTATAACAGCTCATACTTTTCATACCGTATATTCACTAGCTTGTCTTTAACTTAAATTTATTAGTATACATAGCATTTAGTGGTTTAACATTCTATTTTTATTCACATTATACCCTATCTAATCAGTCTACAGCATGATCTTCTCCAATTGATTTTCATTTCAAATTGTTCGCTTATCATAATATATCCAAACAAATCTGTTCAACAAGAACCTGTAAATTTAAACTTATGAGAAGCTTTTTATTATGCGAGACTTTTCATATGACACACTTTTTGCTTTGGATTGTGAACTTCTCTACTCAAGGCATAATATTTGCATTGTTAGATGAATCCAGTGAACAAGAGTCATCCTGTAACATTGAACAAGTTGAGTTGTAATATTTATTTAGTGCCACAGTCAGATGTAATGTTTGTTAGATGTACACATACAGATGTAATGTTTGTTAGATGTACACATACAGATGCTACACGAGTCACCACTTTCTAGACCTACTCCAACTGAATATTTTAACATAGAATGTTGATTGTAGCTTCTTGAGAACCTAAATGTATACATTTTATCAATTACAGCTTGAGGCAACTTACTGTTAATGTTATGACTGTATAATTTCTGTTACCTTTTTTACTATGTTTGCAAGACAGTTGTGAACTATTCAAATACTTCAAAGTATCTCTTATAACAGCAAATTTCAAAATTTCCTTCAATTCAGTAGTTTTCAACTGCTTGGACCAGCAGCAGTCCACAGGAAGATTCCAAACTAGTCTGGAAGACAGTAGAAATTTTGTGGTTTTTTTTTTTAAATATAGCTACTTTTAGACTATATAACACTATGTAACAAAATTTTTACTTTTTCTTGTTCCTGGGCAGAAAGTGTTATTTCCCAATTGCTTATACCTAAAGTAATTGGAAAAAGCCTATTTTTCTCTTCAAACTTTGCTTTTGTGACCTGGAAGCATATAACAAAAACATGATAGGAGACTATATTTGGGAGCTGATACGTGAAAGTAATTTATATTACAGCCGCAAATCTCAAGAAACTACTCACTTTTAAACATTTTTGTAAATCTTGATTTATATGTTGTATTGTTCAGACCTTATGTAAATGAAAATGTGCAAATTGTTCAACAAGTTAAACAACAATTAGTTCAACTACTGTAAGCTATAAAAACTAGAAAAGTTTTTTGTTGTGTTAGTAAATATCATTATTAATAATTTAAACTAAAAATATGAAATAAAATAAGCTTATAATACCATGGTCTCACCTAGAAAAACATCATATTTGTCTGGAATTTTTCTTATGAGCTGAGATTATTGATGAGAGAGATTTCATTCAAACATTTTGAATATATAATTTGAACATTCCTACATAATACATTCTGTTTACTTACAATGTCCACCAAATATCAAGAGCAGATATCCATTGTATTAACAAGAATGTCTTTTCATTGTGGGGAGATTATACTATCCAGTTATCTTCAATGTTTTTATTATCTCAAAATCTACAAGAATCAATATAATATTGTTTCCTGGTGAATATCCCATGGTAAAAATATTAACCCTCCATACTTATACCAACTTCCTGAATTTAAGTGTCTTCCACAGCAAAACTCTCAGTACCAGAGAAAACTGGCTGTTTGTGATCCACTGTGTTTGCTGGTAGAGCTTCCTCAGACCACAGAGTAAACTCTCCATCAAGAGATGGCATCAGACACTATGCAATTGCTCATGCTTACAAGCAGGTATCAGAGCATTACAACAGTGAAATGTTTGTTTTTATTATTGAGACATGCAATTATGATACTGAAACACTTAATAAAATACATTTTACAGCCTTACTTTGTATTTAAAATGTACACATTTTTAAAAAGCTAATTATTTATGTAACACAAAATGAAAGTTATTTTATTTAATCGTGTCAGCAAGGAACGAGGTGTGTAAAGCATTGTAAATACCAAAGTTGTTCATACTTTTGCTGAAATTTAACTAAAAGGAGGCTAAAAGTATTGAATATATGGTATCCGTTTGGTTTCATTTTCCTTATTGCTTAACTTACAGGAAGTTGAGTTGCATGTTTTCTCTCGGTTATATACAAATATATTCAATTTACAATTAACATATGCAATTTCAAACAATCAGCACTGCATGCATTCTTTGTTTAAAATACCCCAACAAAAGTGGCAATTATATTTTGAGTATAATATCTTTACCTGATGGTGACAAAGCTCTAATACTATAAAATTCATCACTACACCACTAGGAAGGTATAACATGTTGAAACTAGTTTGGTTTGAACTGTGCTGAGTAACGCAAACTGAAATAGAAAGCAAACATACTTTTGGGAGGAGTAATAAACTACTGTCAGCTGTTTTTAGTGTAAAATAGAAAAAAAATTATACTTTCAGTTCCTACCTGCATATACTTGATTGACTTAGGAGTAGGGTGACCAGACATCCCAGTTTTGCTTGGATAGTCCAGTTTTTTTAGTAGTTTATCCCAGTGTCCCCCCAAAAATTCTTGAGATATACAAAATATTCGGGTTTTATGATAACATCAAACTGTCAGTCACATAGAATCACAAATGCAATAGGACTCACTGAGTTGCTTATTGTTGTATTGTGAAACACCCACTGCCAAACTCTCTCAAAGTTCCATCTATACATAGTGATAAATCCAGTTTTTCCATGGGTTTTTCGTTATTAGTACTTTTATATACATACCTATAGCAATTGGTGAATATGGGTCTACCACCAAAAAAAGTAACTGAAATTATATCTGGAACAACTCCAATGTTAACATACTTGAAAATAGTGTGAAACAGTTCAATAAGTTTAAATTAAATTAAGGTTATTTCAAATTGGTAATAACCATTTTGAAATTATGGGTAAGGATTAGGCTGTCACAGTTTTTTGGAGTAGAAACCTGGTAACTTTAATAACGCGGTGTTGTCACACCATCCATTCTTGTACTACACATCATTTATCAATACACGTTAACCATTAATTACCAAATTACACAAAGTTCTACGCAGTAACACATAATAAATTTTCAAAAAAAAAAAATTCAACATGATAACATACCTCAGTCCTCAGTATATAAATTCAGAACCACGTTTCGTCGCAAAAACGTAAAATGTTTAAGCTCAGAATCTTATATTTTAGTTGGGAATGTATTTTGTTGAATTTATTTTAATATTTATCAAAACAAAGTGTCTTTGCAATTGGTCGTCGCACAAAATCTGAATAGAGCAAGTGTAGGACTGGTAAAAAAAATAAGATCAGCCCTACTCACTAACAGTAACAGCAATTTAGTAAAACGTTTATAAATATATTATATACTGGTCTGCTACTAGTAGTAATATGTAAATATAAACAAGAAATATAAAATATATATCAATTGTTATCGCTTTTTAATAAACCTTTCAGAAAAATAATGAATATTATACCGAAACTTACCATGAATAAAAATTATTATTTAATGATCCATAGAGATACAATTGCCAGTCATTATAAATATAAACAAAATATTATGCCCCGTCTATTGAGGAAAAAGTAAAACTAATCACTATTCTCCAAAATAGGCAAGCTTAAATTTTTGTCTAGTGTGAAAACACATATTAATAAATGTGCTTTTGTGACTTTAAACGTGTTATTTTTAATTATTACTTTCTGAGTATGGCTGCATACATATTTATTAATTTACTGTAAACAGTAAAAGAAAAAATTAAAGTACTAATCATTTATCTTGTTTCAACTCACTATGACAATCAAAATATTTCTAATAGAGTTTGTTTGTTTGTTTTGTTTTTTGAATTTCGCACAAAGCTACTCGAGGGTTATCTGTGCTAGCCGTCCCTAATTTAGCAGTGTAAGACTAGAGGGAAGGCAGCTAGTCATCACCACCCACCGCCAACTCTTGGGCTACTCTTTTATCAACGAATAGTGGGATTGACCGAAACATTATAACGCCCCCACGGCTGAAAGGGCGAGCATGTTTGGCGCGATGAGGATGCGAACCCGCGACCCTCAGATTACGAGTCGCACGCTTTAACACGCTTGGCCATGCCGGGCCCGCTAATAGAGTAAAAATTCAAATTCACGTTACGACTTTATATATCTGGTAAACGTTTTAGCCAATTAGACTATCGCTATACTTTTTTTTTTTACTTCATTGATTATAACGATATGCCACTCTTTGAAACTTCTAACAATTACTGTTAGGGCAACGCTGTTGGAGGACTATTTGAATTGTCCCCCAGTGGCTAAGCGGTATGTCTGAAGACTTACAACGCTAAAAACCGGGTTTCGATATCCGTGGTGGGCAGAGCACAGATAGCCCAGTGTGTAGCTTTGTGATTAATTCAAAACAACAACAACTATTTGAATTAATTGTGCTTAATTTTGAAGTAATAAACTAGAGGAAAGGTAGATATTGAATATCGACCATAGTGAGTTTGAAAGTGCGTGTGTTTTCTTAATAGCAAAGCCGCATCAGACTGTCTGCTGAGTCCGCCGGTTTGAAAGTGGCATAAAGTATTCACTGCTGAAAGGGTGAGCATGTTTGGTGATAGATTTTGTATTCGTGACACGCAATATGCAAGTTGAGGGTTCTTACTACCAAGCCATGTCAGGCTCTTTGAAACTATAGAAATTAATCAGATTTCTAGGAATACTACCCTTGTCTGTAACTTAGCATTAGTTGTTGTTTTTTTAATTTCGTGCAAAGCTACACGAGGGTTATTTGCGCTAACCATCCCTAATTTAGTGATGTAAGATTAGAGGAAAGGCAGGTATTCATGACCAACCACCGCCAAATCTTGGGGCTACTCTTTTACCAACGAATAGTGGGATTGATCGTTACATTGTAACGCCCCCCATAACTGAAAGGGCGGGCATGTTTGGTGTGACGGGGATTCGAATCCGCAACCCTCAGATTACGAGTCGAACGCCTCGACCCACCTGGCCATGCCGGGCCGCCGCAATTTATATCTTTCTCTGTAATATATTTATTTACATTTTCACACAAGATATAAAAATGTAGGAGTAAAAAAGTGATTCACAGACAGAGAGGATCTCCAAGAGAGGTGACGTGGGAGCGAGATCCGAATGCCGACCTTCCAGTGACAAGCTATAGAGCCCTAAATGTGCATGCTAAATTTGACTGAAATCGATTAAACGTGTAGGTGCGAAAATCGAACACACAGACAACAGTTTTGTTTTTAACATATGGACAATGTTGCTGTCAAATTACTGATAAAAAATTAAAGCTTTACTATTTTTGTGGAGCTTCACAGTCTTAAAAAATGAGGCATTTTTTGAGTTAACTTTTTCACTGTGTGTAAGACGATTCAAGTAAAATAAGCATGATATAAAGGCACATTTTCAGTGACATTCACAGAAATTTTCAAATAAATGACTTAAAGTAAAGAAAGGAACAAAGCTTTATTGCTACAATAAATTTGCCTATAATGTATTCAAAAGATGGTAGAACGAAATTGACAGTGTAAATAGAAATATACAGGCCCGGCATGGCCAGGTGGGTTAAGGCGTTCGACTCGTAATCTGAAAGTCACGGGTTCGAATCTCTATCGTACCAAACATGCTCGCCCTTTCAGCAGTGAGGGCGTTATAATGTGACTATCAATCCCACTATTCATTGGTAAAAGAGTAGCCCAAGAGTTGGCGATGGGTGGTGATGACTAGTTGCCTTCCCTCTAGTCGCACACTGCTAAATTAGGGACGGCTAGCGCAGATAGCACTCGAGTAGGTTTGCGCGAAATTCAAAAACAAACAAAAATATACGTATAAATTTACGGTTTAACCATCAAACACCAGCAAAGCGTTAGAAACCAATAGATCTAAAATCCGTAACAAAAATCATGTACACTATAGTTGTCTTTTCTTCACTCTTTTCTTAATTTGTGTATGGCTTTTTAAAAATCAGAGACGTATTAAAATAGAATTTCAGATATATCTTTTGTCTTCCTCAATGCGTTGTTGCTATAAAACAAGCTGAATAAGTGAATGAAACCTCTTTAGAACTGAAATGTATACTTATGATAGGTTGAAACTTTTAAGTTAAGACTCTCTCCGTGTTAAGAAAAGCCATCCCGGTCCAATAGCTCAACAGCAAATTAAAAACCTTATAAAGCTACAAGTCGTGGCTTGATCCATGCGATGAACATAAGTGATTATGCAGCTCTACATTCTAAACAGCGAAACAGACCTAACACTCGTTATTATATAGGGACCGGAATATCCTCGTGGTTAGGGTGTTTGACATGTAATCTGAGAGTTGGGCGTTCGAATCCCCATCGCAACGAACGTTCTCGTTTTTTTCCTTCGTGGAAACGTTATAGTGTAATGGTTCATCCCACTATTCCTTTGTAATAAGAGTAGCCCAAGAGTTGGCGGTGGATGGTGATGATTAGTTGCCTTTTTCTCTAGTCTTTCACTTCTAAATTAGGGACGGCTAACGCAGATATCTTTCGTGTGGCTTTGTGTGAAATTTTGAAACCAAGCATTACTATTTATAATTCATGAATGATTTACTGCAATTGACGTTTCACGTACTTTCAGCTGCTGTACTGTATTTCTTGGAGTGATATTAGCTTTATTAACTACATCATGATCACCAACACGTGCTAACGCCCTAAAAATCGGTAACCCAATATAAAATCCTGCACCACGTATACAAGAATACACGTGATTATTTCCTGTAACTATTTTATTTTTGAACTGAAATTACACTTTTACTTCTAACATAACATGTAAAAATTAATATAATCACAGTTTATAGGTAAAATCTGGAACTTTTATTTTAATTGATCTATTACGAACTTTGAAAGATGATTGATTGTCCAAGTCAGGCATAATAATTATTTTTGGTACGTTAGTTGGTGGACGTGTTATGTTTCCCGATGGGAAAGCGGTAAGTCTACCGACTTGGAGCGCTAAAATTCGATTTCGAGCGATGGACACAACAGATATCTTCTTGTAGCTTTTTTATAGCCCACACATTTGTTGTGTTATCATTTGATAATGTTTGTGCTTAGAGATTTAATTCAGTTTTAAATTTTCCTCCATCAATTCAATTTCATCTCAGTAGATTTCACAGGAATAAACCTTATCTTTCAAAATAGTTTTCAACTCTGTTTTAGAATTATTTGGTGTGAAACTGTTAGACTTTATTTACATTACAATATTTGAATACGTTAGTTTGTATTGTTATAGTTAGTTCAGTTTTATGCACAAACATCTAAACAGTGGCTTAATTTTTCAGTTTTAATCAAATAAATCAATATTAGAATGTTATTATTTTTAAAGTATGAAAATGTTGCGCAAGTTTTGGCGCAATGAAAGATAGAATCTTTATTATAGGATTATAGCCAACTTGTTTCGATAACACAGTTACCATTCTCAGGGGTATTATCAGCAGTGTTAGCTTAGCCTTTATTCAGAAACACATGCGTCTCATATCATAATGTTCCTTTGTCTCTAGTAAATAATATGTTGAACTCAACATTTTCCTTGTTTCTTTATGTACAACATTGTTAAATTCTACAAAACGGTTAAACAAGTGGAACTAATAGTATTTGCGTTAACACAAGGTAAAACCATTATTATGCTTGGATGTTAATTAGCCTTTCAGTTCATTTTTATGTATTAAAAGTGATTAGTCATTTAGCCTACGCTTGTCGATGAATATTTACTAGAAGTGGCTTTCATATTTACAGTTCGTGATATATTTACTTCAGAATGATTGTTATTCCAAAAACATAGAGATCATGGTCACAATTTTCAATTTATTGATCAGTATTAAATCATAAGTAAAACTGATTTATCAAACTAATTTCTTTTACTTTTTATTTGTGACTGTAATATCAAACTCACTATACTATTAGTACTTCCATTAACCAATTTAAAATACTTTTGATTTCTGTTTTATTTCTATGATTCCAGTTTGTGTCCATGGGAGGGTCTTAGCAGCGAGGTACAAGGACCGTCGATGGCCTTCATGTGTTTTAAGAAAAGAATAGTATGTGGGTCCCTTTCTATTTCTCAGTCAGTTTTCCCAGCTTTCCCGCCTTCTAGGTGGGCCTGCGAGTTGCTAACATAAGGTCAATAGCTCATGAAAGTAAAGAATATTTGTAATAAAATATTGGAGATAACTGATATTTATTTAACAATAAAAGACAAACTTAGAAACGTGTGTTTGCTGCTCTGATGAAAGCTTCACTAACAAAAGTTAGTGAGTTATTCGTTTTCACGAAACTGTCTTAGGTGCGTGGAGTCGGCAGAACAAATTAGTGTTTTTTTGCACCTTGTACTCAAATGTTAAGTAAAGACAATATAAGATATTTAGCGCTATAAGCCCCCAGCTCTACCGTTGAGCCACTGGGGGTTGGGGGCAAGATCTAATTTATTTCAAGATTTTTTCAGTGACGTGAATATACATATATTAGTTAAATTTTGGCCATAGATCAAACCTCCTTACTCCAATAACTTAGCGGTAAGTCTGTAGACTTACTTCAAAATGCTAAAAACCGGTTTTCGATAACCTTGGTGAGTACTGCACAGATAATGCAGTATGTAGCTTTACACAATAAGTTACACATTTCATATTTTAATTCATAATACAGAAATCAGCAGAACCTTTAAGAAAGTTCTTTTTTACGTTTAAGTTCCGCCCGACATGACCAGGTGGGTCAAGGCGTTCGACTCGTAATCTGAGGGTTGTGGATTCAAATCCCCGTCACACCAAACATGCCTGCCCTTTCAGCGATGAGGGCGTTATAATGTTACTATCAATCCCACTATTCGTTGGTAAAAGAATAGCCCAAGAGTTGGCGGCGGGTGGTGATGACGAGCTAAATTAGGGACGGCTAACGGAAATAGCCCTTGTGTAGCTTTGGGCGAAATACAACACAAACCTCTAAATTTTTTCTTACTCATAAATCGTTTTGTTATATAGTTTTTGAAACTCGGCACTCTTTGATAAAGTTTAACAAGTGGAAAATATTTCGTTACTATCCAAACAGTCTTTTTACTTTATTATTAACAGTATAATGTTTTCTTAGCTAAGTTACATAACTGAAGTACTATTTTGAAATGAACTTCTTGTTGTTTCTATCAAAATGGTTGAATATTATTTGTGCACGCAGACTCAGTTGCCACAGGTAGATTCGTTATTAAGATATGATAATTATTAACATGCTTAGGAAGAGCACGTGACGTTCTTCAGTTTAACCTACTGACACACACACGACTAAGACAAAATCAAAGTTTCTTCTTACAGCCATGTGTAGGTCAGTTTAAGAAAACTTCTCAGTCTTCTCTCACAAATATAAATACAGAGCTTATTCTAAATTAAGCCTCTTTTTTTTTTTTTAAGTATACTTTCTGAAACACTTATTTCAGGTAATACTGCAACTAACAGGCAACGAATAAATAATAGTGCTTATATTCAAATTAATCTTGCACTGTAAGACAGTTCTTGTTGTTATAATTTTATTTAGTAAAACAGTAATATTAATATTTTTACTGAAATGTTACATTACAGGAAACTAAATGTTGCTCGCATTGTTTATGACTATTCAAACAATTATTTAATCAATGTTCCAATTATATCAATTGTTACAAAAACAGTGAACAAAAATCTTGGAATAATTTCAGACAATTTTCAGTTTCCAGTGTATTCAAATGACAAATAGTATATGTTACGTTTTTTCTGTTAGTTTTATCTAATATAGTGTTTTTCAACCTTTTTTAATAACATGGAAATTATAAAAATACACCATGTATGTTCTACTGAATTCATGCATATGATGTTAATTTATAGCTAGCATTTTTGATATTTGTTATGTAACTTGCATTATATTTTTGCTATTTTTCAATATTTTTAAAAATGTTTTCATCTAATCTTAAGAATTTTTGCACCCCATCTGTAATTGCATTGCAGCCTACCAGTGAGTCATGACCCATAAGTTGCAAATCATTAGTCTATCAGAAATAATTTTAGTATTGAAAGGTATGTTGAGTCAGCATTACTGATTTCAATTAATACCAAACATTTATAATAAAGTAAGTGGAATTGTTCATTATGTTAGATTTTGATTGTATTTTGGGATATATGTTATTTTCATTAATTTCTCTGTTCTAGTACTGTTTGTAATTAATTGGCAGTTAAATGTTATGTAGCATACATACTCTCTTCATCACAATATCAGTAAGTTAAGAAGCCTTTCCATAATTGTGAACTTTGTTGCTATCTTACCACAATTGTTGTAGGCTGATGGCTTAGCAGTATATCCTAGGGCTTATAATACTAGAAACCAGATTTTAATAACCATGGTAGACAAAGCTGAGACAAAAACAAATAATAACAAACAAATCATAATTGTTATTACAATGTAGCAATTAAAACACAGGCAGTACTAGTATGATTTAAAATATTCTTTGTCTTTTTCCTCAAACAGTTATTTATGCTCAGTTGTGAGGTACCTGAACACTATGCTTCATATTTTTCAGGAAATCAGATTTGGGAAAAGGTCATCGTTAAGGGATTAATACCCAATCCAGTCACCCATCATGTTGCTCTTGTTAATCCAATCCAGTTTGCATGGGAAGAGAAGTATCATGCATGGGAACATCCAAGGACTTTTGAAGTAATAAACCAATACAGTGTTTCTGGCAAATCATCCACTCACAAGAATGAACCTCACACCCAGAATCTTTCAGAATTAGCTCAGAGTAATCATTTGAAAACTTCAGAAAATAGAAAGTCACGGCAGTATTTCAAATTCCGTGTTTATCCTGTTTATAGACCACACAGAAAATCTTCAGTACCTGAGAAGAATAAAAAGAATAAACAGTCAGTTGCAGTTGTGTACAATGCATCTACAGACCATGTGCAGCTGAGGTATGATATGTTAAACCTAAAAAAAGATTTTGTTTAAATGCAGAAAAAAGATCTGATTTTTGTGAAGTTAACTTTTTATGACTTGTATGAAACTTGAAATATTATAGCTTATTAAGACTAACTGAAAGCATTTTTTATTGAGTAATTTATCTGCTAATCTACAAGTTCCATATTTATTTGCTTATTGTGTTTTCTTACATCTCTTATCATTTGTGGTGGTACAATATTTATTTATTTTTGATTTTTTGCCCATGTGCTGTAATTTTTTTATTGTTTTACATTTGATACAAGTGACATGTATGGGCAACATTCAGTTATATTTTCAAGTATGATCTACATATTTATTGTTTTCACTTTCCACTTTATACTAATTCAAGGCTTTATGTGTGTGTGTTCTTACAGTCTTGTTTCACTAAGCATTCATATATTTGATTAATCTAATTGTATTTTATATTTTTTAATATTAGTGTTGTTAAATGTTTTTCTAGCTTTTATGTTTCTGTTCTATTTATGATAATTTTTTCACTTATTGAAATGCTCTTTGAGGTTTCTTTGTCTATGGTCTTTCACTGGAATTGTAAGTGCAGTTTTTTTTCAGTCTTCTAAGCTTGCAGTTCTATTGTTTGACAGGTTATTATTGACATGTAACCTTTGATTATATTTTATTACAAAGTTCCTACTCAGGTCTGCTAATTTGTTTTGAAGTGGGATATATTAATCATACAATTTTCCATTCAGGTTTGCAGTTTATCTCATGTTTTCTTTCTTCCAAAACAGTTTTATTTTTTATGTGTAGACAACCTATTTATTTCTTAAATGCCAAAAATGTGACCTTTGCCAGTAGAACCTCCATTTTTCAGAACTGTCATTCACTTCAACTCATGTCAAATATCTCTTTAGGTTGGATCTTACCTAATGGCGAGTTGTACTTATTGTAATTTATCTCGGATAAGTCTTCTGTTTCTTATGCTACATACATATGTATTACAATTTCAAATAATTAGAAATTTGAATTTAGAAGTTAATTATTTGTTGATATGTATTAAGTTTGTGATATTTGCAAACAAGATTGATGCACACAACTTTAACACAAATATATTTTAATATACATACAAAAAGACAATACAACTTATAATAACAGCTATCACTAAGAGCTCTTATAAATGATGGTTTATAAACAAGAATTTTACAAACTTATAGACAATACTGAGTCTTCTATCTTAGTATGGAACTGAATCTTTTATCCACGTTCATGGATAGAAAATTAATTTTTTGTTAATACACTTCTTTTGATGGCTGGCTAAACTTGAAGTACCTGTAAGTTTTCACTGGTGATAATATCTAATGCCCTCATGGAAATACTAATGTCCAAAGTTAATTCAGTGAAGTTGAATGGTTTGTAATGTTCAAAACCTATGAACATTCCTGTCCCAGTTCTGTAGTTTTTGATTAATAGGCTTTAATCACAGTTATAGTTTCTGAGGCCTATAGCACACTGACTGTAGCTGATCAATAATATTCTTCTTCTGCTTTCTCTTGGCTAGCTGCTTTTATATGACTCACGCAAGTTTCAACAGCATTTGAAAACGTGCTATAATTTTCATTAAATAAATGTTGTTGATTCTTACTCTTAAGAATTTTATACAAATTTAGAGAACAGGTGCTCTATTGGCACAGTACTATAACAAAAGAAAAGAGTTTTGGCAAAAACATTAGGCAAAGAGTATTCCATGCTTTAGACAGCTGTGGTCTCCCATTAGATGCTGCTTTGCTTGGCAATCCCAAGTCTCATGAAATTCATACACAATAGGCCTTCCCTTTCTGTTGCTGTTGGTCAGGTCTGGCTTCCTCCACCATCTTCAGTGTGTAATTCTAACACTTGTTGGTACAGAGAAGCAATGAGCATTTCTAAAGGTAAAATGTATTTCAGATAGAGATTTGCCTTTCTGCATTGCCTTTTTCATCAGTTTCAGAGCATTTAGTTTGCTTTGTCAAGAATCAAGAATGAGACTCTGTATTGTGAAACCAGTTCTCAATTTTTTGCACTTGAGTGCAGATATTTTAATTTCACTCATTTTTTTATGTTTAGCCTAATTTGTGTGACAAATGAGTGTTGTTTTTCATTCATTTTTATTACATGATAACTTCTGGATTTATCTTTTTTTACTTACTCAGTTTTCTTACCTGAATTCATGAAATTATGTTAAAAGTACTAGTTTGTTTGTAACATCACTGTACAACAATCGTCATTTCTGTGGCTTTTAGTTCTAGTATCTCCAGAGAGGTCTGCCTTCTTTTCCTGTAAATTGAATTCTGTCATGTAGTCTGCTAAGTCTCCTCTACTTGAGCCAGTTGTACCACTTCCTGATGCATCTGGTTTAATTGTTGATGTTTTAGACAGTTTTTTTATTTCCATTTGTTACCATGCGCTCTTGAGCTGAGCCTTTGAAGGTTCTCACATTTTTGTCAATTATTTTTGCCATACCTTTTCAAGTATAATCTCTTTTATATGGCTGTTAGTTTACCCTTCCTTTACAATTTTGAGTTCTGTGCTTTTTTTTCATAACCTAATTACATTCTGAGATTTGCATTTTTTGCTTGACTCTCAGACCTTGAAGTCTATTATTCAGGTAAGTTTCTTCTTACAGCCATGTTTAGGTCAGTTTAAGAAAACTCACAGTAAGGGTATCATAAGAAACAAAACAACCTTTTGCTTTGTTTGTTTTATAGTTAAGTACAAAGATAAACAAAGGGCTCTCTGTGATGTGTCTAATCACATGTATCGAAACCCGATTTCTGGTGGTAGAAGTCCGTAGACATACTGTTGTGCTATTGGAGAGCTAACTTTATATTCGAATGGTTTTATAACTGATGCAGGCTTCAACAGGGTATTTTTAACACACTAAGTAGTGGGGCATTTCACATAGTGAACCCTTTTGCCTGCCCCATTACTGAAGGAAAATTTTGCCTTTTTGCCCTGTAGCCTGAAAAAGTTTGGTGTAACGTTTGTAGAACAAGTGTGTAAAACTTTTATTTAATGAGTTTTTAACCACAATTCCATCAGAGAGTGCAAGAAAGATTTGTATAACTTCAGGCGATCAACAGTTATTTATAAGTTTATATACCTTCTTAATTTTCAAAAGCCATTTCTTATTTCTTGAACCTGTAATTTAGTTACCGTTTTAAATCCGGTTAGAAAATTTTTCTGAGAAAGAACACACTATGTACATGCACAATGAGCGTGAAGGTTGTGGTGTCCTTGGATCATAATTATCTCTGATGATGTTGGCAAAATCACATCAGAGTTATTTGAGCTTTGGTGATGAGTGCTAAAATAGGGAGTGTAGAGACTTTCAACCAATAAACTCTCAAAGTAAGAGTGCCGCATATGACAGTGGAAAATGCGTAAATCAGTACAATTTTATTGAATCATCCTTACCTGGATAACGAAACTCTTCGATTTCACTAGTATACGTTTTTCAACATGTTTGTTTGACCGTGTCAAAACTGATGATTTGTTTATTCACGTCCGTTACTGCAAGGATGTTTCCACTTTTAACTACGTATACATTAAAAACCCGTAAACTATCATTCTCCAGCCATGTTAAAGTAGACCGAGAATTGGCGGTGAACACTATTATCTACCTGCCATCATTTTATTTTATTATTTCACCATTAGCAACAGATATGCGCATATTAACTTTTTATAATTTGGAGTGAAACGCTTAAACAAACAAACAATAAATGTTTTTTTTCTCAGAACCTTTTAGTAAAAAACTGCAGTTCTAGGTTGTTTATAGAGTTACCACTTGTAGAAATTTGTCAGTTGGTGAATTTCACAATTTTTATAACTATCGTTTTGCGTTACATCAGCAATAAAGTGTGATCAGATCAATTTGTATGATAGAGAAAATGACTGATTAAAAGATCGTATCTAGAGATAGAGATAAAGAAAAAATAACACTTTCGCAGGTTTCTTTCTAAAATAGTCCACATGAGATTCTATTGCATAACTTTTTTCGGCGCTATTACTATTCATAAGACTTAAGACCTTCATATGTTTCATCTTACATGGAATTTTCTAAACCTTTTATTCTTCAAGCAGCGAAATTAGAAGGACGGTTCTGCTAATGCCTCAGATCTTATGTTGAATTATTAACAGATGTTTTATAGTAGATAGATAAACAAAACAAACTTTTTACCATATATCATATTTGGAGAGATTTTAATTCATGAAAAGATGCTCTATAAAAGTATGTTCACAACTTCTCAGAATAATTATGATATTTGAAATGAACTGTCCATAACTGATGGTTGTCATGTAAGAAACTTTGTTGAGAACATCATTGCACGGCTGAACTGGGCTTATCTGCACTCGCCGCCCATAATTTTGAACTAGAGGTAAGGTAGCTAGAGTAGTTGAATAATGTTGTTAGTCATGATACACTTATGGTCATGAAGTTCGGAACATGAATTTGTGGCAACGACATGAAACATGAACCCTCGGATTCACATTTCGTCACTCTAACCACTCCTAAATTTGTAGGAAACTGCCAATATATGTATCATTAAAGTTTATTTAAGGTTATGAATTTTAATATGCTCCATGTACATTGTATTTTGTACCAAATAAGCATTTGATTGTCAAGAAGTAGTTTCTGACCAAAAACAATATTATAAAATTTAGAATTAGTTAAATATATGTCTATAATTTCCAACAGCTGTTCAAATGTATCGGAATATTGTTATTATATGTTTTATATAATGGATGTATATTACCACATATGTTGATATATGAGTGTTTTGTTTTTGTTTCTTTTAATTTCGCGCAAAACTACACGAAAGCTATCTGCGCTAGTTGTCCCTAATTTAGCAGTGTAGGACTAGGGAGAAGGCAGCTAGTCATCACCACCAATCGCCAGCTCATGGGTTACTCTTTTACTAACGAATACTAGGATGGACCATCACGTTATAACTCCCTCACGGCTGAAAGGGCGAGCATGTTCAGTGTGAAGGGATTACCCACGACCCTCAGATTACGAGTCGAGCGCCTAAACCACCTGGCCATACTGGTCCGATATATGAGTGTCAGATGTGGAAACAGTCCTGTAAAGCTTAAATTGGGGACAATTTTGAATGAAATAAACCTGTTAGACCACTTTATAACATAAAGCTTCACATAAGTTCAGGGTTCAGTTCCTTGCTTTCAAAAACTTAATGAACTTCCTAAGATATGATTTCAGTGTTGAAAAAAAGTCTTCTCTAAGAAAAGCTGATTTTGATCACGACTGATCCATTTTGACCTTGATTTGTACTGTATTTTTACATGGTTTTCAACATGTTTATGGCATTTAATAAACATCGAAACACTAACCACTTGCTCGAAGCAAAAAAAGTTATTCACGTATTTCTATCATTTTCGTGATAAGTTTAGGTTGACAAGTTACTAAACAATCTAAGACAGTATAACGGGTTTCAATGTACAATACATCTTATTCTAACTATTATTTATATTTCTTAATGCCCCCCGCTAGTACAGCGGTATGTCTCCGGATTTACAACGCTAAAATCAGGGGCTCGATTCTCCTCGGTGGGCTGAGCAGATAGCCCTTTGTGGCTTTGCTATACGAAAAAAACACACACACAAACAAACATATTTCTTAATTTTTTCGCTCTCTTTTGATTGGACGATTTTTTTTCTAATTCATGTTCAAATTATTGCCAGCCGTCTTTAATTTTGAAGTCATAAAATAGAGGGAAAGCTGCTAAATCACCCACACTCACCACAAATTCATGTGCAATTCTAATATAATGGAATTGTGGAACTTGACAGTCTCATTTGTAATGCATCCATGGCTCCAAATTACGGAGTGCGATTTTCTTTTTCGGAGTAACGGGGTGCAAAACACGGAACATTGGATTAATAATACAGCGTACTAAACATTGGACTGCACTCAGTCCACATTAAATGCCAGGTGATTAAGGAGCATTCGTAGAAATGAGATTGTAAATAGAATGTCCATCCTTTCCTTATGTTACGGCTTGGACTTTAAAAATTGGGAGCACAGTGCAGATAACCACTGTGCAACTTTTCAATACAAACAATCAAACAAACAAGGTAGGACAAGCATCAAACAACTTCATTCTAATCTACACAAACAAAATTTGCTCAACCAAATAAATATAAGAAGATTCTTACAAAAAAAGTTCCAGTCCCTCGTATCCAACCTGGATATTGATATTTTTGCTGAAAAAAATAAGGAAACATGTTACAATATCACTGCCTAGCACAATCTACAATAAAAATATAACATTCTTTCAGAATCACATAAATTACTAAGAATGCTTTATGGAGAAAAAAAAGTAGACGTATGTCAAACACTGGGTTGGTATTCGTTGCTTGAGAAATAGCAAATGATATATATGAGATTCTTGGTGATGAAATTTGTTTTATAAACCTTTTCATAAAAAAGTTAACTTTTTTTTTCGTTTCAATGATACATATTAAACGATATAGAACTATATCGTTAGAGAAATGCCACCTATAAAATCATTTCAAATGGTATATTTATTGACATTCATTAGTCGCTGGATATGAATATATCATAATCAATGAACAACAATAGCAGGTCTTAAATTCATGAAATAAAAATGTATCTCAAGACAGCTGGTTTGGGTATTAAAACTTTTATTAGAATAGAGTATAGTTAATCTGAAGATGACCTAAGTAGGTCGAAACATTGTTCTCTACTTCATTTTAATAAAAATTTTAATACCTATACCAGCCGTCTTGAGATACAATAGCAGGTCTTAAAATATTGAAACAGTGGAAGGTAGTCCCTATATTTTAACGATACTTGAATATACTTATGTATATCTTGATATTGTCTCACACAACATAGCTTACCACATTATTCAAACTGATGTACGATCAATAGTCACTTTTCTTTCTAACATACCCTGAAGTGAGCTTGAAGCCGGATCATCGTGACAGGAAGACAGCATTAAGTGTTTCAGAGTGTGTGCATATTAGATTAGTAGCTTATGTTATTAATGTGAGGCATTCTCTTACAATCTAATGGGAGGTATTGACCGTTCACATAGGAAAGACTTCTAAACATCGAAATTAAGTTGTCAGTGAACACTTTCTCTTTCTTGCCAAATATTTGTCCCGCTTTCACAGTGGTGTGAATATCTCGTACCTTATTTGTTAATTATTTATGACGTAAAATTCGAAAAACACTCGTCATCTCGTGGCAATAAAAATATGAAAATTACTCGAGCAACGTAATGAAGATTGACTTCATCGCTACTGGAAGTTGTGGTTATACAGCAACAGAAAAACCACAAGTGAGAAAGGTAAGTAACATGCACATATAAATTTGTATGCACGTTTGCTATCGTTTAGTAGTACAGACAGATAATAATAAAAACATGTAGTAATATTGGGTTACACTTAAAGAAAATATTTAGGAAAACCCATCTATTGTTTGAGAAGTAGTTATTTTCTATCGCTTACGGATGGCCACTACTTAAGGGGTTTGACTCGTAATGTCACGGTCGCGGGTTCGAATCCCAGTCAGTCAAACATGCGCGCTTTTTCAGTCATGGGGAAACTTATAAGGTGACGGTATCCCACTCTTCGTGAATCTTAGTGAAAGATTAACCCACGACTTGATAGTGGGTGGTGATGACGAGTTGTCTTCCCTCTAGTCTTACACTGCTGAATTAAGGAGACCCAAAGCAGATAGCCCTCGTGTAGTTGTGCACGAAGATCAAAAGCAAACATTTTTTTTTCTATTTGCTCCCATAATGGTACAACAGTACATCTGCGGACTTATATCTCTAGAAACCGAGGTTCGATATATGTGGCGGGCAGTATAGCTTTTTGCTTAATTACAAAACAATCCTGTACGTTTACCGGCTTATTGAAAGAAGATATTAAATATTTATTCAGCAAATTGAAAAATAAAAGGGAACTTCTCGTCTTAAACATTTTCTTGGATAAAAAAACACACTAAAGATAACACAATTTTTGAAAACAGTTTAAATGCATTGTCAAATGTACATAAATATGACTAAAATGTGTAAGACAGACAGAAATAATAGTTAAGTCAAGATAAATAATCTAACGAAACGCAGTTTATAAAAAATTATGACGTAACTATTTAGTATAAATAATGTTTTTTGGAAATTATTTGTATAATACTCCTTTTTTTCTTAGATGCTGAATATAACACTGTGATGTGCATATGCGTACATAATATTTCTAACCTTATTTAGTTCGTAAGTTATGCATTTCTTTAAGAATTTTCCAAAGTTTCACGTATACATGCTTTGAAAGATGAGAATCTATTTCTAATAATAGAAATTGGTCAAGGAATATTACAAAGTTCGTTTTGCTTTGGGTGTCTCGTGGGAGAAAATGTGGATTACACTTATCTTTGTATAAGAACAACCACCAGTAAAGTGGGGAGTACATATTACCTGAGATGAGTGGCATTGTAGAATCTTCTACATAGAACGAAACATGATCGCAAAATGAAATAATTTTTCAAACATATCTTCTAGGAGAATTCAACCATTAGACTGAACTACGTCTGTCCAGTGAAGAGCTGTATTCTGAATGTGTTGCAATAAATAGAGATTGAAACCCCTTTCTCAAATGAAGTTCTGTCTCTCTCTTTATTAAACACTGTTAAAGTCAGAACTCAGGTTCGCGATACTCTTTCTGATTGAACCTTGTGTTCTTATCTGTTGTAACGATCTGAAATATGTATTTAAGGATGTCACAAGGCAAAAACGCTTTTTGGCTATAGAACAGTTTTATAAATAGACACTTAAATATTTACAAATAAAGGAATAATAAGATTCTGATACAGTTGTTTCACGATAAGTGCCTTCAGTGTATATATTTTTCAGTCTCAAAAATTTTCTTAACTCAAGAAAAACTCAGTATTTTTACAAGTTTTATCTTAAGCTGTTTTATGGGGTATTGATACTTTTTGTCGATTAGTATATAAAAAGTGAAATTGAGTTGTAACGTGACTAAATCTGTGCCTTGGCTTCTGTTCCTTTGATTTTATTTGTTTCAACTTGAAAAATAATACATTATTTTGAATTCTTTTAACATGTTTCTATTTTGTAACTCTGAAAAAGGGTTGTTTATTTTAACATCAAAACATGATTCCTTTGGTTTTTCTTAATCTTATACTGTTTATTTTAACATTGAAACAGTATTGTCTTGATTTTTCATAACTCGTTCTTGTTTGTTTTAATATAAAAACAGCGTTATTTTCATGTTTCCTAATCCATTCTGCAGAATATGTTTGTTTTAAAACATGACAGCACTTGCGCGGCTCCAGTTGGTTCCAGGGGAATCCGCTTGGTGTCGCTAGGTTCGCACAGATCAGTTGATTACGACACCATTTCCCGATTGCAGATATCTTCATTTGTGTATTAGCTACGCGGTTTTAAGTAAAATGAGATTTTTTCGTTTGGCGGATTTCAGAATGAATGACCTGAAGGAGCAACGACTTGCTGTGAAATTTTGTGTTAAACGTGGAAAATCTGCGACTGAAACTTTTGCTATGCTTAACGCGGCTTACGGTGATGTTGCTATGAAGCGTACGGCATGTTTCAAGTAGCATGAACGTTTTAAAGATGGTCGACAGTCCATTGAAGATGATGAGCGTCCTGGACGTCCTTCCACGTCAACTGACGACCCACACGTCGACAAAATCAACACCCTGGTGCGGGCAAATCGACGTCTGACTGTCAGGGGAGCTTGCTGAAGGGTGTGAGATATCAGTTGGATCTTATTACGAGATTTTGACCGAAAAATTGAAGATGCACCGCGTTGCTGCGAAATTCAGCCCTCAAAACTCTTGAGTTTTTGGCCAAACACTCGATCACTGTTCTTCCCCACCCTCTACTCACCTGACCTTGCTCCTTGCGATTTTTTCTTGTTCCCCAAACTCAAAAGACCCTTGATAGGAAGAAGATTTGAGACGATTCCCGAGATTAAGGCAAATGCGACGAAGGAGCTGGAGGACATTACAAAAGAAGCGTACCAGGACTGTTTCAACAAGTGGAAACACCGTTGGGATAAGTGTGTGTGTTGGGGAGGAGAGTACTTTGAAGGGGTCCCAGACCTGTAACTTCTAAATAAAGTACATTTTGTTTTATGACGTCAGTCCGCGTATTTTTTGAACATACCTCGTATTTGATTTTTTAAAGCCTTTACACAGATTTGTCTGTTTCCTTATTGCGACTGCAATATTTTGAGTTCTCCAATTTTTGTTCCAACATTAGTTTCTTTTAACACATGTACAACATTGTCTTGAGTTATCTGATCTGTTTCTCATAATATAATTTTTTATATCATGATAACGGCCTTGATTTAATTTCTCTAGAATATAGACCTTCTTGTCTCACTGTGTTTGCTTAAATGTTTAACGTTGCCCCAGCGAAATCTTGGTTTACCTGAAGTTTAACTGTTCTTGTCTGAATGCTGCAACAAAAAATTTATTGATATCTTCAAACCTATTTTCGTGATATTGTTTTGATTAGTGGTAAAGATATCTATTTCTGGAAGCTTCTTCTTCAGATTTTGTTTGTCTTAAAGCGTTGACGACATTGTGTTTATATTTGAATGAATATATAATTGTTTTTATTTCTTTAATTTTGATATAATGATTTTGTTGCTTTACCTTAAAATCAGCATGATTTTGATGTGTTTCTAACTTGTTGTTTTTTTTTACCAGGATTTTCTTTAACACGGTCACTTCAGATCCTTTTTACCTTATTTCGTTTATTTCAGCGTGGTTATAGTAACGAGTTAAATTCATATGCATTTTCTGTTTTAGCAAGATGACCACACTGTCTTGATTTAGCTGAGTCTTGTCTTTTGATTTCGTTTCAATCAGTTGTGGTTTCTCAAAATCTTCTTTGCCTGTATTTGATAGTAGAGTAGTAGGTTAGGCGTAGACTGAGTTAGTTAGCGTGTCAAGATTGTCAATCCAATGATTATTGGTACGTGGCCATGGCCAGTTGCTGTAAAAACGAGTTTCGCAGCTGGGCCTCATGGAAGCGTTAAAAATATGATAATAAAACCCCACTACTGGATCAGAAATCTAGCAGCTCAAATAATTAGTATGAGTACTGTTTACTAGATACTTTCTCTCTAGTTTGTTGAATCAAAATTAGTTACGGTGATACACAAATAGTCGTTGCATAGCTTCATGTGAAATTACGAAACAAAAAATAAAAACAAATAGTGTAATACCAAAGTCGTTATTCCATTTTTGACTTCCACTATTTAGGTTACAGAGCAAGCGGCTTCATCAAAATTATACAACGGTTCAAAACGTTATACAAGAGGTCCATTTCGTCACGGTTGATCATGCTCTGACAATAGTTTCTATTTCAAAAGTTCCGCTGTAAAGCTGCTATGTATAAAGCACTTCCCATTCATCCATGGTACTCTCCATAATCCATCTATCAGGTAAGAACAGCTGTTTTCCAGAATCCCATTTCAATAGTTTGTTTGCACAGAAATCCATAGACGACCTGACTTGCAGGTCTCTGTGCGGAATACCATGAATATCCATTCATCCCTTAGCTGCCTGAGGTATGCGATGATTGAACTAAAGAAGTGCGCGAACAACTCTTTCCACTCTTTCCATTTGTGAATTCGTATCTGTTACAAATTAAATTACTTTGCTTATCACTCTTGGAATACAACCTGTTGTAGGCTACTTTTTCGATGATCGTACCATTTGGGCATCACCCCAATTTAATTCACATTACTTTGTTTTCCAATCGCATTAAATGCAAAGGATATCCCTGTCTTGAAAATTCTAAATTTCCGATGTGAACACAATATTATGATGTATGTCAGAAAGGCCTGTTACATACTCTTCCCAAAAGCAATCACTTTACCTATGTAATTTCTAACAATGTCAATATGTGTAATCTACCAGACCACTTCATCAAACGAAAAGCAAATTCAATACATGCGAGCAAGAATCAAACGTCTCCGGCCTCGTCTGTCGTGGGGGCGTTATAATGTGGCGGTCAGTCCCATTATTTGTTGGTAAAAGAGTAGCCCAAAAGTTGGCGGTGGGTTGTGATGACTACCTGTCTTCCCTTTAGTGTTACGCTGCTAAATTAGGGGCGGCCTCCATTTTATTTGCGCGAAATTATAAACAAACCAAACCAAACTCAAACCTTGTTTGTCAGCAACTTTTTTTTCCATTTGCCGTTCGACGAATTTTTATATTACGTGTTTTATAAGATAAAACACAACAATTAAATTCCATTTCTTCAATCCTTGGTTTAGTTTAAATATTTACCCAAAGTTACGCAAACTATCAGCGCTATCCGTCCCAAACTATTAGACTAGAAGGCCATCAACACCCATTATCAGTTCGTGGACGACTCTGATTATATAGGTGGATTTGTTCGTCACTCTTTGTAAAAAATTCATTTTATTTTATTTTTATATATAAAATAAAGTCAAACTATTTTTTGTGGCTAAAGCGTATCACGTGTTCTAGATACGTAAAACCGACTTTAACCTTACAATCACTGCAGACATCCGCTGATCGGCAGTTAGTTAACTGTCTTTGCTGGCCTTATTACCTGTTTCTGGATAAACCTCCGAAAGATGTTGATGATAAACGAACACAAGATATGATAACCTATCGAGATTGTACTTGAGTTTTATCAAGATTTCGCGTAGTAACATAGAATGGATCATTTACCAATAAAAAGATGTATACATGTATGCAATATGCGTGAAATACAAAATTACAATATTACACTTTATGATCTTTTTACTGTTCGTCTTTTCAGTGTTTGAAGAGTTATCTAAACAAACATCATGCTGAAAGGATGGTTTGACGCCTTTAGAGACAACGACGAGGCATCATACTATAGTTTATCAAATAGAACTCCTGCTATTCATGATGTAACGACTATCATTATTTGTATCAGTTTCTCGACTTTCTATGTCGCCTTTCTTTTAATATTTCCTGGGATAAGGAAGAAGGTATGTCATTTTGTATCCTCAATATTTGTTGCCGGAGGTTTACAGTCATTGTAATCATGACTTTCAAAAACTTGACTTACAGAAATTTATGTTACATGAACGTTTATACGTTATTCTCTGATAATTCTGTTTTTCCAGACTTACTAAGGTGGAAACGCTACAATGACAATCCCCAGTTTTCCTACAACTGTATATTCAACCACAGTAAAATTTCGTAACTTACCATTGTTTATAGGCATATATGGGTGTCTTACCGGTTAAGATGTGATAAAAGAATAAATAATAAACTGAATGTTTTTTAATCAGTGATATCGAGAAACCCACTTGTTGAGAAATTTATATGCAAAAACGGCTCGTTTGGGTTGAGAAAATACTTTACATAGAAGAGCGAAGAACGTTTCGACCTTCTTCGGTCATCGTCAGGTTCACAAAGAAGGAGGTAACGGACCGGAAGCTGACCACATGTTTGAAAGGGGTTGTGTAACTGAGTGTCGGAATGTAGAGGGCAGTGTTAGATGTTTGAATATATAATTTTATTTATTTTATTATTTTAATATAGGTATAAAGGCGTTCCTTTATATTGGTTTATTTTGGGTTTAAGTTGTTGTATAAGTAAGGCTTCTTTAATTTTGCGTTTGTTTATGTTTGTTTCTTTATTTAGTATTTGAGTGTTTTCTATGGTTATGTTGTGTTTATTTGACTTGCAGTGTTCGAAAACGTGTGAAGGTGACTTTTTATGTTCTTTGAATCTGGTTTCCATTTTTCTACTTGTTTCTCCAATATAGAAGTCGTGGCAGTTATCACATTGTATTTTATAAATAATGTTGGTGTGGTGTTCGTCAGTGTAGTTTTTATATAGTATAGACCTCAATTTTGTGCCTGGTTTTTGAATAAATTTGGTATTAACTGGAATGTCATATTTTGTTACTAATTTTTGCCAAATGTTGGTTATTTGTTTGCTGATGTCAGGAATATATAGTATACAGCAGTATATGGTTTCGTGATTTTTTGATTCGTGAGATATATTTACTTTAGTTGGTTGATTTTGCTTTCTGTCGAGGTGTGTGCGTATAATGTTTTCTACGGTTTGTGGAGGAAACTTATTGATGTTGATGAAGTATTGTTTTATTTTGTCTAATTCATCGTTAATTTTATCTGGTGAGCATAGTTTTATGGCTGTGTTTATTTGGTTTCTTAGTATATTGAGTTTTTGTTTTGTTTCATGTGCTGAGTCCCAAGGAATGTATAGTCCAGTATGGGTGATTTTTCGGTGGATTTCTGTTTTGAAATGTGTGTCGGTTCTTGTAATTTTGAGGTTCAGAAATGATATTTGATTGCTTTCTTCCTGTTCACATGTGAAGTTAATGTTGAGATGTATAGAGTTAATGTAATTGAAAAAATTAAGTATGTGTTCTGTAGATTTGAATCCCGCAACCGTGTCATCTACATATCTGTACCAGTATAGTGATGGATGTAATGCTGTGTTAATTGCTTGTGTTTCAACTTGTGTCATAAAAATATTGGCTAGAACTGGTGATACTGGGTTGCCCATGCTTAGGCCATTTGTTTGTATATAGTTTTGGTTGTTGAACATGAAGTTTGTCTTTATCGTGATGAATTCTATGAGGGTTGCTAACTGGTTGCTGGGAATTTCTATAGTTGGGTTAGGGTCTCGGATGTAGAGTTCTAAAGCTATTTTGCAGGCTTCAGTGGTTGGAACTTCTGTAAAGAGGGATATAACATCGAAACTGGCCATTAAGGATTTATGATTAAGTTGATTTAGATTAGACTTGAAATTAAAAGAGTCTTTGATGAATGAGCTGGCTGTTGTTACATATTTGGAGAATGCCCATGCTTTACCAAGATTGTAATTAAACGATTCATATGTGGACATTATTGGTCGTAATGGACAATCTGGTTTATGAGGTTTGGGGATGCCGTATATTTGCGGTGTGCGTGAGTCGGTTTTACGTAGGTAGGAAAAAAAGTGTTTGTGAAATTGTGTTGGCTTTTTTCATTTGTAGTAGTAATTTGTTCATTTGCGTCTCGTGTGTCTTTGTTGGATTTGTGTGTATTGGTTTAAATTTGTTCGTGTCTGTTATTCATTATGACTATAGCGTTACCTTTATCTGCTTTTAGAATTTTTATGTTTTTGTCTTGTTTTAGGTTTTTGATGGAATTAATGTCTCTTTTTTTGTAAGGTTGTTTTTTAGTTTTCTGTTTTGTGAAATTATGTTGAAAAAATCATTTAAGATGTTGTTTTTAGGTGTTTCTGGAAAATATAAATTTGTAATTTTACCTGGGAAGTTTGGCTGTTGGATGCATATGAATGTTTTTTTAATTAATTACGGTGTTAACAAATGAAAATACCATTTTACTATATAACTGAGTTTGCAGAAATTGTGCCGTATGACTATGTTGTGATGGTATTTAGGGTATAGAAACAACACAATTTTTATCATATCGTTTTTGTTTTCAGTTTTCAAAAATATAACTCACAGGAAATAGTCTTCCATTAGTTTAGTTATTATCAAGGTAACTTTAAACGTTCATGAAAATGCAAATCACGTCTGTCATTTGTGTCATAGAAAAACGAAGTATGGCTAATATTGATTTTAATAAACTGCTCGAAAGTATATTGAAAACATTCGACATTCCACAACCACCTTTTAGTTGCAGTGTGTAATAAAAATATTTTACATCAAATACATATGTGTGTATTACAAAATATATCATTATTACAGGCTCAACCTTACAACGAATGCAATCAAAGAAAACTATCCTTGTTTGGTATTCTTATTGTTTCATTTTACTGATATCCCTTGAATAATGTGGTTTCTCAGTGGCTTAGTACTAAGTTTGAAGATTTGTAACATTATAAACCGAGTTTCGATTCTCGTGGTGAAAAGAGTGCAATAAAACTCATTATGTAGTTTTGTAATAAACAAACAAACAAAACTGACTGACAAAAAAGTCATTTCCTGGTGTGCTTTTATTTTATATATTTTTATCATACTTATTCTTATTGCCAAAGGAATACGTTGTGACACATGCATGTAGATGCATATACAATTTCACTGTATTACTTGCAACAATTCGTGTTTCTTTTTTATTTTATAGTTATTTCTAAATATTCTATTTTGTTGAATGTTTTGTCTGTAAGAAGAGCTGATGGTGTGTAAGAAAAAAAAAGACGTCCAGTTACACTTACAAGACTGATTAACAAGCAGCAAAAGTTTTATTTTCGTTTAGAGTTCGGTTACAACTCTGATTATTCTCGAGATCAGGTTCTAAAATCTGAATCTGAACATTTAAACATAAAGTAACTTTGCAAACATATTGTAAACGTCGTCTTGGCGTGCTCTTTAATATGGATTTCAAAAGCCTTGTTTATACGTGGTGTTCGGAAAGTCACTGTGCACTTATATATTTATTAACAGATATGTTTCAATATAGAATACAGGAGATAAATATGAATGACAATTATAAACAATGTTGAAAGTGACCCACAGGCTTGGATCCTTCTCATTTTGTTTCTAAACACAGCTATCAGTTGCTGGCTTGAAATAGACAGAATAAAATATGATTACAAAACTGCACAGTGACTTTCCGAACAGCCTGTATTATAAAAAAAAAAAAAAAGTGGCCCAGCATGGCTAGTTGGTTAAGGTGTTCGACTCGTAATCTGAGGGTCGCGGGCTCGAATTTCCGTCGCACTAAACATGCTAGCCCTTTCAGCCGTGGGGGCGTTATAAAGTTACAGTCAATCCCACTATTCGTTTAAAACTGATTTAAGGAACTAGGTCGTTTAGATGATCAAACTCAGAGACAATGAATAAAGAGGTAGTTTATCAAAAAGTCTAAAAATAAGTTTCTACTAAACCATATGTCATACTAATTATTTGAGAGTGAAGAACACAAGTTTAGTTTAGTATTTCTTTTAATTATGTGATTTCAGGTTTCCAGTGTTGAGAAATGAACATGCCAAATACAATTATTTATACTATTGGTAATCTATACTAAAAGTATGTTGCAGGGTAATAAAATGTTGGACATCTTCGGGACATAGACAGTCCTTCGAGAAATAGAAAACATGGAGTGATAGGAGGCGGAGAGGGTGGGGTGGGAGGTGTAATTGAACCAAATCTAATACGAACTTTCTTTTCCCGGTTTCCTTGCAGTGGTGGATAAATATAACACATGTTGTTAATTAATGAAACACTGGCATGATAAATAGTATGAGGAACGTTGTTTTATCAACGCACATTCATGCGTCGCTTAGAAAAAACTCGCTATAAACACGAACGAGAAGTTGTATCTATGATAATACCTCATAAATAAAGAATAGCTATGCATATTTCACAATCGACGTACTGTTAATTTACTAGTAGGGGATAACTGACATGACAAATCAATTTAATTTAAATCCAACTAGTTTCTAGGTTCTAGAAATGGATCGTAGTAATGACTTATTTTCAAACTACTAAGCTGAAATACAGTTGAACCTACTTTCTATTTACAAATATGTTAAATTGTACTCATGTATTTTATTGTTGCCTCAGTGTTATACTCTCGTGGAAAGAAGGCCGTTGATAGGATTTGATAGGAGCCCTGAATAGCCTCTTTTTGTTGTTAAATATTACGTTTTTTGTACACATGTAATTTTTTATGTAACACGCAACTGTGTACAAAGGGTTTCATATAAAATGCCAAAGTTTGTCTAAAAATATAACTTCCTCCTTCATTTTTTCTTTCAGAAATTCTCAACACTTGTTTGTCTGACCACTAGTCTTCTTGTGGGAATTGTCATCATGCGTAAGTAGACACCTTTCTTTGTTGTTAAATATTATGTTTTCTGTACCAAGACTCAAACAATTTGTTTTCTCAATGGCGAAATAAATTCCAATACAACGTTAGATACCTTTTGAAAACTTGTTTTATATTGACCACTGCGTTAAAATAATAAATTCATTACCTATTACATAATATATAGCTAACCTAGCGGTTTTAGTGCATTTATGAATGTAGATGAAATTGTACGTATACGATAAAATGAAAGTTGCATAGCCTTTTATGCATTCTCTGTTATCCTAGAATTCTTTTAAGAGCAATAAGAGAATAGAATTTATAAAAATTTGTGTCTTGTTCCCTTTACTATTCAAACTCTTTTATTGCTCAAATCTCCATTCGTAAACGAAAATTAGAGTTCAATAAGCAAGTGCAACATTTAAACATTCATTAAAACTACAAAAGAAAATACACGGCAGATAATTTTCAAGTTTGTGCAATAAAGTAATATTGGAAATGAATATCGAATTTTTGTCAAACGTTTCTTTTGATCCCAATAAAAATTGATAAATTAACTTATCTTCATAACGTCGTGTTGTCTATCTACTACATATCTAACCAGTTTAAAGTGTTATATATAAATAGATTTTAGTATGACATTTTTAAATAGTAACACTTTCAGCCAGTCTTCATTTTTACACCAGTCGTATTAATAATACAATGAAGCTTGAAAAGTATAAATAACAGTGTAGCAACTACCAAACACATCATTTGTGTTTAATATTGAGCACAAAAGATATATTTCCCACTACATTGTCTGATTTTATTCGTCATTTTCTCGATACTATAAATATATTACAATTTTTTATGTTTAGATTTACATTTTTATTTAATCCAAAATACTAAACTAATTTTAAACTTTGTGGTTATTTGTTTTACGCATATCTTCATTTCAACAAATTAATGACTGACCCACTTCAAATCATGACAAGAGACGAGATAAGAAGCGTCAATAGGTGCCTACAAGATTCGGGTAACCTGCCCATATTCTAGTGCCTGGTGATGCTTCTGGACGAGATAAATTTATTTATCTTTTTCTTGAAAGTGTCTCATAAACTCATCTTCTATTTAGCTGTTTATTAATAACGTACAGAAACTATATTTATGTTCCACATTCTGTATAATTTATCTTTGCTTATCAGGGACATTAATTCCACCTAAGACTTGATATTGATTACTGAGAGAGTGCAAGCGCTTCACTGATATTAATGGACTTATCTATGTTCCGTTTTTTTATTAGCTTTACTGGGTATCAATAATCTGACCTTGTGGGGTACTAATCCGAGGGTGAAGAGCGGAAAGACTTGGTTTTCATTAAATTTTCCTGATTGTGTTTGGCTCAGTTATAATATATTATGCAAATTCATCAGGTTATTTTTATCGTTGTGTAAAAATGTATTTGTTTAACATTTAATTTCTATCCATTATTTTATCCCCGATCCTTTTTTTTAGATTTTTATCTGAAATTACTAAGAGATAACCTTGTACAAAAAAAAAAGTTTTATAAATTGCCAATTCATGAAAACAGGGTTAAGAAATTTACCTTGAAATAACAAGGATAAATGTGTAGTGATTAGTTAGGACTTCATGCTATTTTACTTTTCTACTAAAAGCTGTTATACACACCTTCAATAAGAAAATATTGGTTGTCACGTAACTTTCACTAGAAAAAGGATCAACGTATTTAAAGAAAATCAAACATACAGTCCGGAATACTTCAAATGTTGTATGGTTCTGGACTCTTTGAAGTTTTCCCCTCGTTCAGTAGTACAGAAGAATATTCATGGACTTACAATGCTAGAAACGCGTGGGCAGAGCACAGATAGGCCATTATGTAGCTCTATGCTTAACTACAAATAAACAAAACTTTGAAATTATGTTTTCTTTGTGAATATTGATTGCAAATATTTGGTGAAATATTCTGTAATGCTCAAGTATAACGCTGTTTTACTCTTACAGTATATGTTAGTGTCATAATTCCTTGTATAGTTTCCACATTACAATTAGTTCACGATTTCAAAACATCAGCTTTGGTTTTGGTTTTATCAAGAAGCTTATTGTTGAAGTTCCATAAACATGACTCTCGGATGTGTCGTTTAATATTAATTGTTTTTTGCAAAGTTGGCTTCTCGAAGTTGTCAGCGCGAGAGGTTTGTGGGAATAGAGGCATTGCCAAAAAATGTGGACTGTTTTTTCTACATAGTTACTTTAACTGATTTAACCATAATGCTTCCTACAACATTTCCGCTGTTTAAAAGTGAATGGAAATTCAGGTATTCATTCAACTAATCAAAATATAGACATTTTAGAATTTTTAGAATACTAAGGTGATCATTCGACTGTTTGACGACCCTCTTACCTCTTTGTATACGTCTCCCCATGAGAAGACAATTCTTGTTACTAAGTAAGTTTTATGTTTGTGTTTTGACCAGTTATTTTTGTAATGTTATTTGTTTTGCCATTTATATCCTGAAGTTCAGATTAATATGAGTATCTGGAAAATGACACTTAGTTTATAGACTAAGTTAAATTACGTTTCCCTTTAAAATTCACTTTCATTTTGTTTCAGTTAATTTCATAAGTTTGATTTTATTTCAAGTATCTTTCCCCATTGTTTGTTTTCATCACATCGTCTTTCTAGCCTGTAGATTTTAGAGGTAGCTAAAGAATGTATTTGTTACTTTATACAAGAGTTACATACCTTGAGTTCTTGAAATTCGTAATGGAAGTATTTTTAAGATATAAAAGAATATAATGTAATTTTATTTGTCTATCAATTTCATTGTGAAAATTTTCCAAAATTTTGCTGTGATTGATTGTTTTTAAAAAGAAATATTAACACATTCTTTTTGTTTTATAGTTTTTTTAATGTTGATCAAAAAGTTCTATTTTATATATACAGTAAACTTCAACCATCATTAATATTAATTTAACTATTTATTTCTTACTTTGATACTTTATTTTGTCGACTCCCAGTTATCAAACCTAAAAACAACGCAAAAACTGACAAAAACGTATAGGTGATCTCGGACTTGACTCTCCAAAATGGCGTTGTCTTTGTCACTTCTATGTTCGTTTTATTTTAAGATTTGGCAGTCATGTAAGAATTCACATGTCTTCACAGTTCTATAAAAATGTCAAAATAGCTGTCTTATCGTAGTCATTGTATTTTGTAACTGTTCTGGTACGTAAGCGTTTTGGTATGCCAATCTTATTCAATATTACTTAGTTTTTTAAACAGTTCAAAGTCATTTTTGAGATGTCGAATATTTAAAATTTATTATCACCTTTTACATGAGACAGTTCAAATTCATGCTTTAAGCCTTGAGTGTATTTTATGAATCATATATAAGTTCCGAATTTCTCAGTGGAGGCACTCCAAACCCATATTTAAGTGCCAACTATCAAGAGCCTCCAGTAGAATTATTTTCAAGCAATCTAAGCTCATTTTAATTTCTGAATACATATAAAACTTGTGGTATAGAAGAAAGAGTCACATTTGAATTTTGATTTTATTATTAAAATTATTATTGTGTTTATTAAAATAGATCAAGCTTATAGTAAACGTGAATATAGAAACTGAGGTCTAGAAAAAAATGTTACATTTGATTTCCACGTTTCCTATGTTTGGGGTTTAAGTATCTAAGAAAATTAGTAGTTATCTTTTCCTATAAGTTTCGAAATCATATTATATCACGAAGAAAAGAACTACAAATCCCAGAACAACTTTATAATTCTTTCGCTAAGCGTTTCGTTTGTACAACTTATTCAGGAGTAATCCTCTATTTAAACTTATTTAAACTCATTATATACTTTCGAACAAATATAATTTAACATAAAAACAAACATTTTTAAAACAAAAATAACGCCTAAAGAAGTCAATTTTCAGATATGTGGTTTATTCCTAACTCTTCTACAGCCCCCATTAAATTTCAATATTCTTTTATGCAGAAACCAGGTATTTTATTTTTCCACAAAACCATAAATTATTTTTCACACCACTTTACACTGATATAAACGTTTATAATATGTTCTATATGATGAATTTAAAATTGCCTATAGCTATTTTTAAAACAGAGTTTCATTAATGTTTATTCAGATCACATTTTCTGAGGCCATAAAAGGAAGGAGAAGCTTTAACAATAAAATAAAGGAAAGAGAAGGAAAAATCATCTAAGAAATAAAACTTATTAAATATAAATATAAATCCAGGATAGCCAGAAAAATTCCTTTAAAATTATAAGAGCCTTGCTTACAAGTTAGCCTGAATAGTTTTTAATTTTGCTTTACGAATTTAACTAAATAAATGTTACCGAATGATAAAATATCAGTTCTAAAATATATTGAGTAAAACATTCTCTAAATATTATTAAAATATTATGACAATTGTAGGGGTTAACAAGAAAGTAATATATTTCTTGTATATAATAAAAGGAACATTGTTCTTCACAGAATGAGAGAACAACTCATTGATGTGAAAGTCAGTTTTCAGTAAGAATAACCTATAAAAGTTACTTCAAAGAAATCAGTTTCGAAACTAGATATAGTAGAAATAGTCAACTGCTACATACAACATAAACATTTAAAAACATACAAGTGCGCTAATTAGGTGTGATTATGGTATATAGGATAAACTGAACAAATTATGTTGCTAAATTTTGATTAAGGTGTTATGTGTTGCATGCAATCATCAAACTCTGGTCAAGCAGATTTAAATAGTACCACATGTATAAATAACATACCAATATCACTGTCTAATTCTGTAAAAACAAAAATAAACTGAGTTGTAAGATATATTTCTTTCAATGACATCAATAAATTAACGTAGCATTCTGAATAAAACGTTTTTTTTGTTCTTTTTTCGCGTTGTGGCGTTCTGAAAACGTTCGTTAAAGTGTTAAGCTCGCGCTAACATGATTTTTTCAAAACCACAATGTTTCACACAGGTTAATATTTTAGTTCATCCCCTTAGCCTTACTTTTTGAGATGTCATAATAGCCAATATCAAACATTTATATACTTAAATTACTTTGTACTGTTTTTCCAGTTTCTCTTTATGGCAGTAGCTGGCACGTTGCTGAAGCTTCGGTCTCTACTGCCCATACTGCATTCTCAAGGAAAAAGATTGATACAAAGATTGGAGTTAATATAGGATTAAACAGCGTCAATATAACTTTACAAGGTAAGATAATCTATCAAAATAAGACGTACACAGAAATCTTGGAATTTTAGTAACATTAGTCTACAATGAAATGTTTTATTCTCCCATTCTGCCTTTTAATAGTTTTGCATCAATTAATTAATAAACATAAGCTATAAACAAGTTGTTTGGGCAGAGGTTTGAGACAAATAATATTAAAAATCTATATTTTACAGCTCAGAATCTTAACTTGAACCCTGAACTAATTTGAAATGTTCTCTGAAAAACAAGTCTTGCTCACCTTTTATTTAATTTTGAATTTTGTGCTGGTGCTTTTTTACATGTATGACATCATCTAATATCATTATATTAGTTAGTACAACTTTCTACAGGAGATCAATATTTATTTTTCATCAACTCCAGATTTTCTCTATACCAAATGGTCGTTAGTTATAAGGCAAAGTAGGTTTACATGTGTGACCGATGTTTTTCTTCTACCTTTATACATGATTTCTGCCTGTTCATTTGTCTTTTTCAGCCCCAAAATTTTGACTTCCTCAACTTACTAGCAACTAATCACTTAACTTGTTTTACTTCACTGTTATGACTGTTCCTTTTTTCTACTTTTTCAAGTCACTCGTGACGGATTGTTTATCTTTTTCAATTCCACTACTGTAGCTAATCTCCATTCTTTTACCTCTGAAGCTCACCATTGATTAATTACATTTATCTTATTCAAGTCTATCACTATTACGATCTTGCTATACTCTCACTTCTCATTTTCTTCTTATATTCATCGACTTTATTTAGGTTGTACTTATTAAAAATTGTCATCTATAACTCGCAATAAATAAAACACAGCTTCAGAAACGGGTTTCATCTCTAACTGACATAATATTTATTTTTCCTTCGCCTCTCTCGGTTTATTGGTTCTCTCTCACATATCTGTTTTGTTGTTTTTTTTTCTTCTAGCTTTTACTTTGCTTTCTTAAACCCATACCTTTCTTTCTGACCTTGCACCCATTTCTCGTATATTGGATTATAAATTTCATAACTACAGGGTGACTTGTAATTTCCATACCAGCTCATAGCTGACCACTATAGCCCTCACTCCAATCATTCTCTAATGACATAGAGTTCTGTTATCCCAGCCTCTTTCTCACACTTTCTTAACGTCAACCAATGTTACTTTACACGTAAATTCGTAACAACGGCTTTGGCAAATCTACTTTCTGTTAACGATCACAGATCGTCACCTTCTTCAACGATATTATTGTGATATACCATCCTTCATTTACCTCTTCTCAATTGTAACCAGTCATGTAAGCTTTTGGTGTACGAGGGATCGCCGACGTTTTAATTCAAATGCAGAAAGATCTCCAATTCCATACTTCAAATGCAAGCCGTGTTGCCTTCCTGTATATTCAAATATGCATTTATCAAATTCTGATCATATTTCCACTATAAAGGCTTCATACATAAAATACATTTTTTATCATAAACAGAATACTCTGTGGCCTTTCACATACTTCTGCTGTTTAATAATAAACCTCAATCAATGATTATATGAATTATCAATTAATTAGTAAACAGGGTAGCTATAAATAACCAGTTTGGCAGACGTTTGAGGTAAATAATGTTCAAAATCTACATTCTACAGCTCAAACTCTTAACTTGAATCCTTAACTTTTTTCGAATTTTCTCTAAAGAATAAACGTTTGTTGTTACCTATTCCTTCAGATGTGTAACAATACACAGTGGCTGGCGGCTGAAAATAAAACCAAAACATACCTTATAAAATTAAGGATTTAACAGCGAAACACTTTGTGCTATTTTTGTATTTTTCTTTTTGGTCTGCTCCCAGGCAAAATTACGAGCTTACAACGCTAAAATTCGGGATTCCATTCCCACTGTTGTCTTTCATAGATAGCCCAGTGTTTTGTTGCTTTAAAACAAACAAGGAAATCTTCCTTGTGTGTCTTTACGTTGCTAGGAGTGGAGCGCTAATTTTGAATTGCGAATAAAGACATAAGCTAAAGAAACTAAAAGAAAGTACAGCAAATAAAGTAGACAGAAAATCAGGTGAAATCCAAATGTCATGATAGCCAAATCGACTTACTTTCAATAGTTGAATAACGTGATAAAATTTAAGAGTAGTATGGTAGGGCACAGAGAGTTTATTATAACAAAAAACTAAAGAATGTAAGAGTAGACTTTGCTTCTAAAATAGGACCTCTATCCAACACATGAATATCATGTCTTATAGCAGTCTACCATGTATACTCCCCAACAAACACACTTTCTAAAAGAATCAACAACAGCATAATCCATAGAATACGCTAAGAACACAGGTTTACAAGCTATAAATAATATTTTGGCATATGTATGAGTCAGTATCTCAGCATTATTTTATGATAAAATATATAAATATCTGTATATACACACTAGTATATTGCTTTCAGAACATGCACAACATACAAAAATATTTTTGTAACTCTGGAAAATCTCTCAGGAAAATTAATACCAAAAGACTAAATAACTTGATTCTTCTTAGAAATGTTTTTAATATATATTATACGTTTCATTAAGAAAGAAAAATAAAGAAAAGATTAGTCGTATATCTATTTATTTATTTTCAGCAGCAGGATTGAATACCACTCATCTGGACATCAATTACAATGAAAAATTTAGTTGGGTAAAAGGTAAGTGTCGTTATTTTGTCATAGGCCCCAGTTGTTGGATCCTTCACCAGTTGCTCTTTTTCTACAGCTAACAATAGCTTGGTTCTAACTCTGTATGTAACTAGTCAAATATTTTTATAGTTCTTTGGGGATATAAAAGTGAATACCATTTTGAGCTTAATCGTATTGTTTAGTATAGTGTAAAATATTATTTTACGATACAGCTTGAATGTAAAGGGTTCAGGATTTTGTTTTCCATATCCAAAAACTAAGCAGGTGAATATTTTGTTTCTTTTCGCTTTCGTATCTTAGCCTACAAAACTGCAATATTCGTAGTGTGTTGAGTTTTCATTGCATTACTGACATGCATAAAAAAAAAGTTTTTTCGGTTCTAGCAAGGGCCAAAAATTCCATACCAAACTGTCATTTGGTATTGTTTAGCTAGTCCGAGTCAAGGGAATATGACTTAATTGCACAAATCACTTAATAAACAACTTTCATATCAACACCTTGACATCTCAAAAACTTGCACAACATACAAAAATATTTTTGTAACTCTGGTAAAGTAATGGCAATTCTTATCTCTCAGGAAAATTAATACCAAAAGATTTTTGATTCTTCTTAGCAATGTTTTAATATATATTATACGTTTCATTAATAAAGAAAAAGAAAGAAAAGATTAGTCGTATATGTATTTATTTATTTACAGCAGCAGGATTGAATATCTGAAACGTTTCGTATAGAAATGAAGTATATCAATACCAATTTTGACAGTCCATAGAGGTAATATTACCCATATACATCTCAAACATATAATCGTGAAACAAATATCCTCACACAACGTTTCTGCATCCCACAAACTTCTTATTAGCATATACACCTCAAAAGTATATTGCTGAAACAAGGATACTTATATCAAGCTTGACACTCCACAAACTAGATATCGGTATGTGATAATGACTTTCGATCAGAGAAAGTTTTGTACTTAAAGCAAAAGCAAAACCAAGTTGGTCATCAGTATAATAAATTAGGTCTAGTTTAATTTGTTTCTTATTTTGAAGATTAAAATGCATTGCTTTATTAATGAGGTATATTCGCTAGGAGGAACAATTTCGGCCATAATGCTAATAATATGTGAAAGGTTCAGTTGATTTGGAAGGTTTATGGTATTCCTAAGATAAAAGCATTATAATAAACGAAAAATGAACATAAAAATATTCCACTCGACATACTAACTATTAATAACTGCCAACATTATTAATTAAAACAACTAAAACGATAGAGCATATTATTAAGAGAACACATAAACAATGATTCTTGCCTTCAACCACAGTCGTTCATCTATATCATTATGTAACAAATTTTTTACTTTTTCTTGTTCCTGGGCAGAAACTGTTATTTCCCAATTGTTGAGGCCTAAAGTAATTGGAAAAGATCTATTTTTCTCTTCAAACTTTGCTCTTGTGACCTGGGTAATGAAATTTTCAAATTTACCAATTTTCCGGAACATTCCAGGTAGTTTCAGTGCTGAGTAGCTGACAGAAAATTTTCTTGATCTTACAAGAATTTTCTAGAATGTTGTAGAACTTACGATAATTTTCAAGAACCTTTAAGAATTTTCTAGAACTTTCCATAGTAATATATATATACAGGGGCTCACCACTTACCACTTCAGACGTATTCTGATATGTATGCCCCCAATTTATCAAGACAAGAGCGAAAAGCATTCTATGACAGCATCTGCTAAAATATGTGAAGCCTACGAGGCATATGTCGGCGGGGATAAAAACAAACCTGGGGCACCTCTATTGGAATTGCCTGTAACCCGAACGAGTGGCGCCTCGTTGATAGCTCATCCAGAAGTCTCAAAGTTGTGCTGCTCCATATCGGGAATAAGTATCCGTCTTTTCCTCTGGCTCATTCGGTGCACCTAAAAGAGTATGGCTGGGAGGTTATCGGAGACTTCAAAATGGTGGCATTTCTGATGGGTCTCCAAGGAGGGTTTACCAAGTTTCCCTGTTATCTCTGCCTTTGGGACAGCAGTGACACCGCAGCACACAATAACAGGAAGCACTGGCCACAACGGACCGAGTTCTCAGTGGAAAGGTACAATGTCAACTGTGAGCAACTGGGGGACCTCCAGAAGGTCTTGTTCTCACCATTGCACATAAAATTGAATTTTATGAAACAATTCGTCACAGCTCTTGATAAGGAGTGTACAGCTTTCAAGTACCCTCGAGACTTCTTCTCTAAGCTGTTTGAGGCAAAGGTGAAAGCTGGTTTCTTCGTTGGATCACAAATAAAGAAGATCCTGGAGTGCACAGAATTTCTCAAGAAGGATAAAAAAGCTTGGAGCAGGTTTATCTCAGTGGTTTGGGGTTCTCTTGGGCAATCACAAGGTCAAACATTATGTGGAACTGGTTGAGGCTCTGATGAATAACTACGGCAAAATGGGCTGCAAGATGTCCCTGAAAGTGTATATCCTTGACGCTCATCTTGATAAATTCAAGGAGAACATGGGAGCATACTTAGAGGAGCAAGGCGAGCGCTTCCACCAAGACATACTGGACTTTGAACGTTGCTACCAAGGAGCGTATAATGACAACATGATGGAAGACTATATTTGAGGGCTGATACGTGAAAGTGATTTACATTACTCACTTCTAAACATTTTTTTTTCATTTTTGTATAACTTTAGTATAAATTCATGTAAATATTGACTCGTATGTTGTTTTATTTAGATATTATGTGAATGAAAATGTGCAAATTGGCCCATTTTTACACAGAAAATAAATTAGTTTCTAAATTTCGTTATCCAAGTCACAAAAGCAAAGTTTGAAGGGAATAATGTACTTTTCTGTACTTTTACTAATGTACCCCAATTATACAATGTCATAGGCTATACTATCTGTGCAACTTAATCCATTTGGGTTAGCTTAAACTGTGTTGAATTTATAGTGTATACACCTCAGAAATACGGTATTTAAACAAATACACTTGTACTAATGTTGTAACATCCTGTAAATTTGGCACAACACTTCCAGAGTATAGAGCTGAAACACATACGGTCGTATCTACATTTCAACTTGGTATTAGCTAGATATAGTACTGAAGCGATCACAAAGCCATGCTTATAATTAAGAATCCTTGAAAACTATTTTTAGCTAGATGAGCCTCTAATACATGGTGGTGATGCAAACACATTTATATCAACGTTTTGATGTTCCACAAACTTAATATTAGCTACATGCGCGTCGTACGTATACTGTTGAAACAAATACAGTCATACCTATGTTTTGACAGCATGACTTGATATTATATGTATGTACACACACACAAAATATATATACCTAAAAAAGCACAACGCTGAGACGAATGCACTCTCACTAAGGTTTTAGTATTAAAAATAAACATGATATTAGATATACAAAATTCAGGATTATAGTCACACCAACGATTAAACAATCTACAAACTTGAGCTTAAATATATATATGTGTCTAGCCTTTAGACATTCTTCAAACTTGACGTTAGTTACATACACTGCATGGCCAAAATTATGTGGACACCCGATCATCACACCCATATGTGCTTGTTGAACATCTCATTCCTAAACCATTGGCATTAATATGGAGTTGGTTCCCCCTTTTCTGCTATAACAACCTCCACTCTTCTGGGAAGGCTTTTCACTATGTTTTGGGACATTGCTGCAGAGATTCGTTCCTATTTAGCTACAAGAGCATTAGTGAGGTCGGGCAATGATGTCGGGCGAGAAGGACTGGCCCGCAGTCGAAGTTCCAATTCATCGCAAGGTCAGTCGAGTTCTTCTACACCAACCTTAGCAAATCATGTCTCTATAGCCTTCACTTTGTGCACGGGGGCATTGTCATACTGAAACAAAAAAACGGCCTTCCCCAAACTGTTTCTACAAAGTTAGAAGTACACAATTCTCCAGAATATCATTGTATGCTGTAGTATTAAGATCTCCCTTCACTGGAACAAAAGAGCCTAGTCTAAACCATGAAAAACAGCTCCAGACCATTGTTCTTCCTCCACAAAACTTTACAGTTGGCACTGTGCATTCAGGCAGGTAGCGTTGTCCTGTCATCTGCCAACCCAGATTCGTCTGTCAAACTGCCAGATAGTAAAGCGTAATTTCTCACTTCAGAGAAAGCGTTTCCACTGCTTCAGAGTCCAATGGCGGTGTGCTTTACACATTTCCAGTAGACGCTTGGCATTGCGCATGGTGATCTTAGGCTTGTATGCGGCTGCTCAGCCATGGAAACGTTGCTTCCAGATGCAGTTTGGAACTCGCTAGTGAGTGTTACAACTGTAGATAGACGATTTTTACGCGCTTCAGCACTCGACGGTCCCGTTCTGTGAGCTTGTGTAGCCTACTGTTTCGTGGTTGAGCTGTTGTTGCTCCTAGATGTTTCTACGTCACAATAACAGCACTTACAGTTGATTGGGGCAGCTCTAGCAGGACAGAAATTTGACGAACTGACTTGTTGGAAAGGTGGCATCTTTTGACAGTGCCACATTGAAAGTCATTGAGCTCTTCACTACGACCCATTTTACTGCCAATGTTTGTCTATGGAGATTGCATGGTTGCATGCTTGATTTTATGCACCTATTAGCAATGGATGTAACTGAAATAACCAAACCCACTAATTAGAAGGGGTGTTCACATACTTTTGTCCACGTAATATACCTAGTTGAACAGCATGCTGACCTTATTATGAAACACACAATTCAATTTTGTTTCCTTTCTCTTTATATTCTATTTTGTTTTCAGAAAAATCTTTGGAACAATCTTTTAGTATTACTGGTACTTGTTCGAAGTGTCCCGATCTTGAAAAGTTTGTTGTACACACTAGTTTGCACAACAATGTTTTCCATAATTGAATGTGTGTACACAGTAACCATTTCTCCAAAACTAAGCAAATATACATCGAAAAATGAAAAAAACAATTGACTGTACACCATCCACCCTGTTGCTTTTTATAAAAGTTATTAGACATTTTAAATTACAGTTATGATGTTCCAGCATTATAGCAAAGAGAGTTTTCTTAATTATACAAAAGCTTGTTGAAAGTGCCCATAATACAAATTGTCTTTCTTTTCGTTTCTGTTACCGTATCAAGTGTTTAAGTGTAATTCTTTTAAAGTACATGGAAAAATTTTAAAAATTATTCTAATAAAAAACGTTTTATTCCCTAAAATGCGTTATTTTGGGTACAGAAGTACAATCAAAGTTACTAACACAAAACAATGCAAAACAATGGCGAGAGGATCTGTGATGAGTGTGTATCCCTCCTTTAAGTTAATCGAAAACAACAATTATTAAAAATTAATTTAAAGCTCAACGATGACTACAACTTACTGGCCAGATGGTTAGGGCATTCCATTTATAATCTGATGGTCACGGATTCGAATCTCCGTTACACCAAATATGTTAGTTCTTTCATTGATGAAAAAGTAGTCCAAGAGTTGGCGGTGTGTGGTGATATCTAGCTACCTTCTTACACTTCTAAATTAGGGAAGGCCATGATAATAATAAGTTTTATAAAAAAACAAACAAAATGTAGAAGTTGATTTTAAAAAGTAATGAGTAATTTCAATATGATACCAAGTGTGCAATGTGATTCCTTAACATGGACATTTTTATATTTTTAATTAACAGAGTAGATATTATAGTTGGAGTTTAACTGAATTGAATTTGATAAAACCATCATGTGCACATGGTATTACAGCTACAGAAATGAAAGAGCACTATCAGGAAGCACAGATCAAAGGCCTGCCTTTTCCTCTCTTAACCGTTGCTGAATATCTCAGTCTTGATATGGAAGGGTTTTCTTGGGGTCGGCAGTACCGCCAGGCTGGTTATTATTCATATATATTACTCTGGTAAGCTCCATATATTTTTTTAACCAAGCAACATATCTTAAGTCCTGAATGCTATTAGAAAAAAAATATAATTACGTTAGGTTCACAGGTTCTCGTATCCTTACTGACAAATTAACTGTTGTAGCAAAATATTTTACAAAATAGTCACCAGGGGAGAGAATTATTTAATTGTTTATGTTTCGTATTGTTAAATTACCCGTAATGTTTTCCAAATAGCTACTTCAAGATGTTTTTTTACGGAATAATTACCCTTGTAATATTTTTCATATAATATACTTATTATGTAATGCATATTTCACCAGAATAGATCAGCTAGACAAAAAAGACTGAAATGGTAATGCATATTAACGATACAGTTTAAGCACTAAATGTGTAATAGATTAACAACCAGCCTCGTGTATTTCTTCTACCCCTGGTACGGTAATTCGATTGTTTAAAAGTGTATGTCCTTGAGAGTGCAAATGTTAAATTTTGTAAACAACCTTTTCAATAGAAATTTAGTAAGCTGTGGTTTAAAATATAGCAGTTTGTATAGCAGAATAATAGCATTGCGTATGGATATAAAGAAGAAGGATAGAAAAAGAAATACGCAAAATAAATAGGTGTAAGATCTATTAGGAGCGACTTTCATGGATGTATATTAATTTCTGTGTGCATGTGTTGTTAAAATTAACAGAAAAACGCTTTTCTACTACAAAACCCTCTTATAACACTATCATCAAAATGATTTTTAAAAACGAATTTTCAAAGTATTGTTTATGTCGCCTAACACTAAATAACAAATGTTGCATTTTTATATTTTAAAGAAAATGTGCGTGCAACAAGCGTGTTTTGTTTTTATTTGAATTTCAAAAAGTTTGATATATAATTTTCTAAGATTTTGCTCACAAATTCAGAGTTTTGTTAAGTTCTTAAAATTCTGGCTTGGCATGGGCCTAGATAGCTAAGGCACATGACTCACGGGTTCCAATCCCAGTCCCACCTCCAAATATTATCGACTTTTCAGCCATGAGGGCGTTATAATATGATACCTTCTCTCTAGTATTTCACTGCTAAATGAAGAGTAACTAACGCAGATAGCCTCCCGTAGCTTAGCACGAAATTAAAAAAAAAAAAACGAGAATTTTTTCAAAAAATAGAAGAACCTGGATGAAAGAGGATTGTTATTAAGTCGTTCTGCTGTTACGAAGTGTAAGTTAAAACCTATCAAGATAGGGTGAGTAGTTACAGTCCCTACATTGCCAAAGATGGTTTTTAGTTTCAAAAAGGTGCACCTTGCAGACAACGAATTAAGTTAAGGTGTTTATAATATTAAAATTTTTGTGCTTTCTATTGAAAAATTATGTTGTTTAAGAAAAGTTTATATTTTAAATTTAAAGACTTTTAAATGACCAAGCGAGAGAATTTTCACAATTAGACATGTATTGATTGAGGAAATTCACATATTTTTTAATATTATGAAGTTTTGAAAGACAGAGTGAAATACTTTTTGCAGATATTGTTTAATACCACAATAAGCTCAGAAACTGAAAATTGTCTATTGCAGTCGCAAATAACACACAGCGTTAAAACATTTTTAATTAAAGCCAATATATGGCCTCCAAAAAATTGACTCTACAACCTGACGATGACCGAAGAAGATCGAAACGTTGTTCGCTCCTCTACGTAAAATATTTTTTCAACCCAAACGAGCCGTTTTTACATATATATGGCTGTACATGTTTCAATGTTACAGAGTCATCATCAGCATTGTTGTTTTATGGACAGCTCACCTATAACCGGAAGATATCTTGATTGCAATCATTACATTTATATAATCTTTATGTTCACAAAACATAGCTGTTATAGCTATTGTATTCACTGAGATAGCAGCAACATTACTAGAGAAGTGGAAGAACTTTTCTGTAGTGCCATTCAATGGAATTTAAACTTGGAGAGTAAAGAGCAAACGTAGTGACGCTGAACTATAATGTGAGTGTAACTTGATAATATGTTCGAATCTAATGAATGTACATAGATATTTGAAAAATCTAATAAATTGGAATAAATATTTTGGAAAAAAAAGTAGTATTATTCGGAGGGTAATTTCTGTAATATTCACTTCATGTGAAACACTAAACTCTAACTCATTGTGAAGGCGTGGAAGTCGTTTTTGAACGTAAACAAACAAAAACACGTGACTTTTGTCGGGAGAGGAACTGCATCAGTATTGATTGGGAGAAACTGGTAATAGAATCTTATTTGTCGTTAGAATAATCCGTAAGTGGTAAAGTCCAGAATGAATAGTCATTTATTAATAGTATCTTCAGTTTTAAACAGAACAGAGCGATTTCATGTGTGTGTATGACAATATAGTTAAAAGTCACGAAAAGACACTTAGTTTACAAGTGAATAATTTGGTAATACTTCTTTTAACAGGACAGCGTTTGCTCTATGGATCCTATCGAACATTCTATTCAGCACCATCCCTAGGTATGGGGCCTTGGGTTTGCAACTAACAGGAGCATTGATATTGCTCACTATCATTATCTATTCTCTCTTGCTGCCTGTGGAGGCTTTAATAATTCCTTTCGAGGGTGGAACTCTCACCTTTAAATATGGCTGGTGTTTCTGGCTTTTACTTGCCATTGGTGAGTATTTTTCATAATTAGTTAATGTTATTCATGAATAACTTGAAAAACTATCATTATGGAATCGCCTTTCAGTAGCACCGCAATATGTCTGTGGACTCACACCGCTATAAACTGAGTTTCGATACACTGTGGTTGGTAGAGCATGGATAGCTCATTGTGTAGTTTTGTGTTTATTTTCAATCAATCAGTCAGTGTGAAATCTATGGAATAGTATTTAATTTAGAGATTTATTAATACCTTATTTAATATCATTCATTGTTATCAATAACGTGTCACTTGTCATCTACAATTTTACATTATCTCGATGTGTGTAATAGTAGATGCATTTTACTTCTGAGTAGCGTAGCTTTTTACCATTATAAATGAACTCATACAAATCTACGATAAAGTCAAAATTTTACTCTCGAAATCAATTTCGTGTTCTGGTTAATTTTCACCACTGAAAATTCTCTTCTCAAAAATTAAAAAACTGTTTATAATTGAGAAGAACGCGCTTTTTTAAAGCGCCGAACTATGTTAATTTAGAATAGGCTTTATTAACCAACCATCAGATTATTAACTGCGATCCATCGTCACAAAGTTTTCAGTTATAACAATGATATTTATTTCGTCCAATGAAAATAAAAAAACAATTAAAAAGATTTTATACAATAATATATTTATACCTTTACAAAACGCTTAAACAGCAATATGTCAGAATAAAACATAATTAAAAAGTTTGTTTGTTTTAGAAAAAGTCGCATTGGGCTATTTGCTGTGTTCATTGCTTGGAATTGACACTGAATTTTAGCATAATGTTTTAAAACGACAATACATATAGATAAAATTGGATATAAACAATAATGCTGTTATTTAAAAAACAAAATAATAATAATAATAATAACTATCCAAGTAAGTAAATGAAATAAAAGAAAATCTATACACCCATATGTTATTTACGAAACTGAAGATTATCATCTTCTAAAATCTGATGGTTTTCACATCAACTTACCTATTGAAGATTGTGTGATTGAGAAAATACCTTCTCCTGATTGATTGATAGCATTCAACTAGGTAGCATTTGGTTTGATGGCATTAATCAGATTGCTTAGGTCAAATGAAACACCTTGCAACACTTTATCCATGTTGCTTTATCCACTTTATCTTTATCCATGAACTCTGCTAAGGTAATATTGTCGTACTACATAAACAATACATACAAAATTTTATCCGAATACCCGACTAAAGATATATTTCATACTATTTGTTTAAGAGTGTAGTTTGCTATTATTTTATGCATTACTCGCTTACTTAGCAATTGATGGTTAATTTTGACATTTTTTCCATCTATAAGCAAGGCTTATCCAAAAAATTTTGCAATGTTTTCTTCAAACATAATTTAATAAGTCAAAAATGCATTGTTCTCTGCTATATGTAAATATTGTTGTAATGAATCTTATGATGAATAGATTGAAATAGCTTTTAAAAATCATTTGCAAAGGGTCTTATGAATGAGATTGTAATAGATCTTAAGAATGAGATTGTAATAACTGTTAATGACGAGACTGTAACAGGTCTTAAATGTCATACTTTAATGTATTTTAAAGGACAAACTATAATATGTGTAAACTATCAGATCATAGTTGTTGAAACTTCAATATTTCACTGACCAATAGAGCCTATTCCCAGGGGCTACAACCAAATAAAGGTCCCCCTGTAAATTTTTTTGTAACAGAACAATTACATAGAATTGCTGCATCAAAGTATTAGTATTTATAATTAATATAAAAGTGAGTTTCCCAAATATTAGAACTGGAAGGAATGTTTTTAATTTTATCTGAAATGGAGGAATGGCAGTTAATGTTAATTATTATCAAGTACTTTTTTATGAAATACAAACACATTACGTGTGTAGTAGTAATTATTTATATTGCTCCTAAAGCAAACAGCTACTTTTTAAAGGTTTTTGTATGTGACAAAATTAGGTAATTTCATTCAAGCTTAGTATACTGTGATGTGACTTACTTTTTAGTAGTAAAGTGAGAAAACATTCCATGAGTTATTTCTTCACACACTGTATTACAAGTTAGAGATTTATTGAGTGGGAAGTGTTGTTTCTTGTACCAGATCCCCAAGAATTTTTAGTCTGCATACTATTTATATAAACGCTAGTATCTTGGTACATTTGTACATTTTGTTGTTATGCATTTATTGGTTAATCCATTTAATGATTAGATAACTGGTATGCACAATACCAGTAATGAAATACACTTCTTGTGATCTGAGTCAAACAAAACATGTCACAGGGTGAGCAGTTTCTTTATGACATCAAACTTTCAGCTCAGATTGATACATGAAATAATTGTGTGTAGAACAATACTAAATAAATACAGCATGTAGAAATATCAAGAACGTTGGATATACCTTAATATGTTTGCTATAGTTATGTCAGTGAGGTATAAACAAATTATACCTAAACACACAATAGGAATATATAGTCATGGTAAGGAAGCTGGAGTATCACGCTGGTATTACGTGTTAACACCTTGACACCTGTTGACTCCAATGGCGAAGTTTAACATGGACTTCTCGGTGACGCTCTTTATAAAGCTTTTGATTTTACGTTACATAGAATTACAATAAGTCGTTGCCCATTTTCTAGACTTACCCTGAGACAAAAATATTGAGTCATTGGTTTCTTCAACCGCAACAAAAACTGTCTAAAGTAGCTTTAATAATTATTTTGTTTGTACGATTGCTGAAAGAAACTGGTTAAAAATATATATTTATGATCTTTACCTTCACTTTATTTTAACTTTATAAAACGTCGTGCTGAATTAACTAACTTTTACAATAAGTCTGTGTTTTTAACCTAATATTCATTATTAAAAATGTATTCACTTATTCGTAAACTAAATTCTTGTGATATTTACTAACTTACTGTCTTGACAAGCTGGATTCAAGAAAATCCGATTGTCAGAAAGGTAATTATTTTAGCCATTTTGTACAAGGGTCTTTAAACAATGAACTTTACAGAGAAAAACTAAAATTAAACATTACTTTGACATTACTTCTTCTAGAATAATTTTGAATGAAGAAACTTTCTAGTGCATTACATATGCTCTATAGTCCTTTCCAGTGCAACTTACATGCTGAAATAAAAGTATGTTAAAATTTGAAACGATACAATGTATATAAGTCTGTATTATTAAATATTTTATTACTTAGGAATTATCGCGCTAGCGGTTGGGGTCATAGCAACAACTGTGGATATTATGTTTCCTAATAAATTTTCAACTATATTGGATGATAAATATGATGACAACTACCGTTACTTGATTGAAGAGCGCGTAAGAATAAAGAGGACCCAAAGACGCAAAACTAAAAATGAGAAGAACAAAGATCCTTTACCCCAAGAAACTTCTGCCCCTGGGCATAGCAATGAAGGCATTGAAAACACTGATTTTGAGGATGATGACAGCAGTGACAGTCCAATGGAAAATGAAGAGAAGGCCGTTAGTCTTAACCAATTTGGTAAATATATGCAGCAAAAGAAAAGAGGAACAATTCAGGCTATTTCTCGGTAAGTGGCACTTTATATTTTTACCTATAATTTGGTAATAAGCTGCAGACCAGAATCTGATATCGTATGTTTTAATAAGATTAGAATAATAAATTATCTTAACCAAGCAACGCTACTAATAAAATTAAATGATAAATACTAGTATTTTAAATTACCTACTCCGTAAAAATATGCTATAAACATTTAAAGTGTTCTAAATTGAATATATGTTATTATGTGTTATTTTCCTTTACTGAAGTTTACTGATACTGTTCGATCGTTAGTAGATACAAATCTACTATATCTCATGTAAAAAATCCTAAAAATAAATCAAAATACGTAGTACATCGTGTTAGGGTGCATCATGAATTTACTGTTGTAGATTATTATATCATAAAAACACAGAATATATATGTTGGTGGCAATAAATGCATAGAATTTACAAACTGAACTCATTATTATGCAAGGCACCCTGATTTCTTAAAGTATTTGGGATAGGACCCACAGAGTAATAGACAGTTTACTTGTACATTTTATGCAAAATTAAACAGCATTACCCTACTTTTATGAGTAAAGAAAGTGGCTGGACGCAGAAGAAACTAAGTGAAATAATCTTTATTCAAAAACACACAAAACAATGAAATAAAATATTCACTTAATATGGGGCCTTTGTTAACGAAAGTTTTTTAAAAATGAGCTGCACATTGGTAGATATCTGTAACAAGTCTGTACACTGAGAAAACAAAACATACTATACGAACACTGATACTGTTCTTCTCATTGTTCATATAATACCATATGACACTAGTGGTAGTTTTCATCATAAAACAAAGGAATTTATATCCTTGAGGCATCACTTACTATGTAACGTGGCCCGGCATGACCAGGTGGTTAGGGCACTCGACTCGTAATCTAAGGGTCGTGGGTTCGAATCCCCGTTACACCAAACATGTTCGCTCTTTCAGCTCTGGAGGCGTTATAAAGTCATGGCCAATCCCACTCTTCGTTGGTAAAAGAGTAGTGATGGGTGGTGATGACTAGCTGCCTTCCCTCTAGTCTTACACTGCTAAATTAGGGACGGCTAGCGCAGATAGCCCTTGAGTAGCTTTGCACAAAATTCTAAAACAAACAGTTACGTAACCTATTAACGTATTATAATTTAGAATAGCCTGAAACTTAGTTAGAAGTTAAATAAATGCCGATATGTATCCAATTTATAATACTTGCCAACAAAATTGATACACAGTTTTTTAATATAAATGTGTTTTAATATACAAACAATAACACAATTTACAATAACAATTACTGCAATCAGTATAAATAATCTTATAATAATAAACTTATGTAGCACGTGAAAATGCATCAGCACTGATATCATCAACTCCTGTTATCTGCAGAGCCCACCAAGAGGAATCTAACCTCTGATTTTAGCATTGTAAATCCGCATTTTGTGATGATAAACTCTAACTTAACAACCTTCTGTTTTCTTCTTTACTGTGGATGAAGAACGTCAACGAGTTATAATGAGTGTAAATGATAATAGGTTGTTGTGATGCAAATACATACACATTGAAGTGTTCTAAAGCTAACACTAAAGCCAATGTTTCTTTTCTCAACGGTAGAACAACTATTTTGTTTACAATTAAAGTTTTCAGGAAAATAACAAATAAAGTACTCAAAATCTTTGTCGTCTGATTATAATAGAATAGCACCAGCACGAAAATCGCTGGTTTAATCATCTAGTTTAATCCTTCAGTATTCGAGTACCAGATTTAAATTAGTAAGCATCACTGCAAGTTTCCTGTTCAAATCACTTTAAATCAACACAGAAACCTGATACACTCTCTAAATGCTTTATCATTCAATCCTTTCATATCTCATGTATCTCAGTACTATCTATATCCTTCATGCATTAGGGAAGACTGCAAGAAAGCTGTTTAACTGGGCATAAAGCATCCATACTTACGTTATTGCGAGTTACTTTAGACTCAATATGTCATATGGTTCTGTGGATATATCAGCTGTTTAAACAAATAAGTCACTATGCTGCGGTCACTGCTTTGAATGAAGATTTATCTCAAAATTCTCAACAAGCGGCTTTAGACGTACCAGGAACACTAATTGTTCATAGACAAAGCACAACAAAAACACCATTACTAGTTTTATTTATCTTTACTTTACCTACTCTAATGATGCCCATTCTAGCAGGAAACAGCATAACTAGTTGCCCATAATGACAAAACAGCAGATTAGTACTTTTAACTAATGTTGCCTTCTTCTTGGACAAGAAGTAGTGCATTTCATCTGTTGACTTCACCACCGCGTTAGATTGTAATAAACCACAAAACATCACAGGTGTAAACAGAGATATTATGATTCCTTTCAGAACATACAATGATGCAGTTCAATGTTTTTATAACCTTGATCTGGCTGATATCAATTAACTTTCCGATAAAAATTTGGCTAATAATTTTGGCAAATCAATTCTTAGAAGTCTAATACAAGACCAATGTTTGAGATCAGGGGTGTAGAAATTTTACATCCGATGTATACTTAGGCCTACTGACTGATACTTACGAACTATCGCTTAGATCGAAAAACTTAGAAGCACGCCTATATTAAAGATGTACATTTCGGCTACTGAAAAAGCCTACATCTAGGCCTAATTATGCAATTCGATTGGTAAGAACACGAGAATCACAAGAACAAACACACAATTTGTAGGCCTGTGATGCAATAAAACAATTCAACAGACCAAACAGTAGAGGGATGATTGTATGCACCATACCTCTACCTAAAATGAAGGGGGGTGTATACTCCATCCCCCCCCCCCAGGATCTACGCCCCTGTTTGAGATGTCTCTACATTTTGTGCTGTGGTGGATATCATAAACCATGCCTCTTTTATCATTATTCAATATAAAATTGGCAGCAGAGCACTTCTATTTTAGTCATTCTCTCGATATATGTGAGCTTTTCTATAATCCCTTGTCTTATTATGCGTTTGTTTGTTTTCTCAAAACACACCAATAGGACCCCTTCTCTCTGAACTTGCACATCTTTTTCTCATAATAAAAATTGTACTACCACTGTTCTTAACAGGTTTCATAAGCTCTATAGTAACTAAACGAGAAAGGTGGCTTATCCCTCCAATATTTCTCTAATCACTTAGCACATTAATTCTAAAATCCATTAGAAATTTGCAGCAGGGTAGTTCAGTTTGAAATCAACCATACTCAGAGTAAATGGTTTAGCAGCATTGTTAACAGATTCAACTGAAAGTAATGAGAGAATCACAGAAGCCTTGTCTACTTTCTTGGAACTAGAGCAGTTGTATCACAGCCCTGAGATTTAGGTGGCTGGACAGTTTGCCACTGAATATCTTTTCTCAAACATTTCAATATCAGTCTTTTTGTTACTAAAGTCCTTCACTATGTGAGGATTTTATGTCATAATCTCCTCTACATATCTTATTTAAGATCATAAAAGAAAAACATTTCATCAGTATTAGTACATTAGACAAATATTTCAGCCAATAAAGTATTACAAAATTTTAGTTTATTAGAGAAAAGCTCCTTCAAAATAAAAATAATTTGTTAAACATTTTATTTAAAATGATGGAAGTTCTGAATATTTTTAAAATGATTCAGGCTGTGAGCAATTCCGTGAAGAAAACGGAGTTTATTTGCTGTGTCAGCCACTGCCTCAATTAATTGTTGGAGCCATAATGAGCCATTTATACATAGCTAGAACTGGTAGATAAATATCCTAGTACCAGAAATAGCAAAATGTCTGCGAATGAAATAATTAGTAGCGAACTGTCATAGAACTTGTAACTTATTATTTACATGTTTTCCCAGCTAGCTCAGTTTTGGGGCAACAAAATATACTCTTCAAAACAAGAAACGCAAAAGGGATATTTTTGTTATTTTAAAGAGAAATATATGTAATAACGTTACAAGCTCAGAGTATGTGATGTTACACGTGTTAAGGCACTGATTGTCAAACCAAACTGACAATAAAAGTTGTGCACTTTGAAAACGGAGGAAAACATCGGATTTTTCGCCAAAATGCATGCGTGTCCAATAAATTTGTTTGAGAGATCTGCATGTTCTGCAAGTGCAACATGTGCAAAATCCCTATAAAAGTGACGGGTACTCGGTTTCCATAGCTCAGTGTTAAGCCACCGACACACAATACAGTTACGCCAAAACTGACTGAAGCACAACGCAACAACGCCATTGGTCGCTTGGAAGCAGGCAAATCTCGATCAGATGTTGCGAGAGCTGTGAATGTCTACCCAAGCACCATCACAAGGCTATGGAATCGTCACCAACAACATGGATCAAGTCGTGACCGTCCACGATCTGGCAGACCTCGTGTGACCACGCCCGCACAAGATCGTCTACTGCCTCAACCATACCAGGGCTGCGTAAGATTTTCGATCAGACTGTACGCAACCGTCTACGAGATTCTTAGGCCCCATGTGCAACCCATCATGGTGAACGTCAACGACGTTTTTCAACATGACAACGCCCGTCCTCACACAGCCCGACTCACCACTGTCTTCTTGAGACACCACAACATCAACGTTCTTCCCTGGCCCTCCAGATCACCAGATTTAAACCCCATCGAACATCTTTGGGACGAGTTGGACCGACGTCTGCGACGGCGACAACCTCAACCGCAGACTCTACCTCAGCTTGCAGCAGCTTTGCAGGCTGAGTGGACAGCCATTCCACAGGATATGATTCGTCATCTCATCGCTTCCATGGGCAGGAGATGCCAAGCAGTTATTGATGCTCACGGGGGGCATACTCGTTATTGACGTTGAGTGACGTTAAACTTCACCTAGTGACCTTGGCAGACTTTGGATGTTCAGCAGTGAATGTGCAAAGTTTCACACATGTCATACAGAACTACTTGGAATAAACTTGTTTAACAATTTGTCTCATATTTTGCCTTTTGCGTTTCTTTTTTTGAAGAGTATATTTAAGATACATTCACTGTGGCTGATACTGTGGGCTTTTTTCTTTCTTTTTTTTTGTTTGAAGCTCCAAGAACTGATATAGATCCTCCAAAGAAGAGCGACCATTAAAATATACTAAACATACTCTAAACATACTCCTTTATAAATAAAGGACAACAGCTCCATTTTGAACTGAAGCTATATAATTGCATATTTTGTTGTTTGTTTGTTTAAACAAAAAGTCTACACAGTGAGCTGTCTGTGTTCTGCCCATCATGGTTATAAAAACCAGGATTTTCATGCTGAGTTACTAGGGGGATCGTATTGAAGTCAGTTGTTTTGTTATTTATATTTAAACAGAAACTTCATGAGGCTCACATTGAATTTCCATAATATTATTATATTGAAGTGTAGACAATAACTTTTTAAAGATTCTTATAAAAATGTACCCTATAGAAATCAATAATTTATGTACTTTAAAACTAGGCTGGCACACGCAATATGAAGGATTATAATATTGTAAAGAAGATTTTATTGTTGTTGTTTTAGGAAATTGAGTGTTTTTGTTGTTGTTTCAGAAAAGTGAGTGTTCTTTCAAACAAATTAAGCGGAAATCAAGAAGAAAACGTTCAGCTGGAAGAAGCTTCAACGACATAGCAATCTTTTATGCTAAAGTTGTTGTTGTTTTCTAGTATATTGTAGAACGAAGGTAAAAAATTAAAATGTATCACTTATTTTAGTCATGCTCAGAACATTAGTTTTAAATAATCCAATTGAGCGCAAGAGACAATAATAATACAAACAGTTGTGTTATATTCAAGTCTTAAATGTTCATTTTAGAAAACTCAGCGCCTGATGGCGGGTCAACGAAAAAAAAAAAGACAATTTGTCAACTACCTTGTCTTGTATCGTAAACAGTCAAGCAGAGAAGTGAAAGCGATGGTTCTTTTGTGTAGTGAGCAAATATATGCGTACAAATCATTTATCCATAAATATTCTTTTCGAGTTAGCCGTGCATATAAGAATTATTCTTCCTTTCAAACTAAAATAAGGTGACCTTAATGAATCAAATTTGGATGTAAAAATACTGTCGAAATCTAATTTTAAAAAGGGGTATAAATCAACGTTTGGCCAGTGCCCTGAACATAGAAGTTGCTTTAGAGATATCTGTCAAGTTTGTTATGCATTCTATTTATTATTTTTAATGAAGAAGTGCCTCAAGAAGAATTTTCCAATGTGTCCATTTCAAAGTGTTGCATCTTACTCTAGTACAATTTCAAAACTTTCTGGATATATCATAAATGATAAATATAACATTAATATTATTAACACCATTCTTGTTTTTATTTCAGTGTTATTAGTTATGAAATTTACTTATGTTAGAAATACTGTCTGTAAGTGTCAATAAATAAAACATACTTAAAGTAATGTAATTAACCTTAAAGTGAATGTATAAGTGCGTAAATTTGGGAGTTTACAGAACTTATTAACCCGTGAACAAGTGCTGAGCGAATATCTCTTTTACAATCCAATTCAATTATCGATTAGGCATTTGTAAGTAACAACAACTACATTAATATTATTAATTATTTTAATGAGCTAATTTTTAAAACAAGTAGGAAAGAGATGGAAACAGCGAAAAAATAGAAAATATAATAGATGACGTTGTGTCAATTAATTTAATAAATAACATGAGACATTATACAAGAAATAGTAGTTTATAACAGATGAATATCCATTAACTCAATAAATGATACACATAGTCCTACAAAACAATAGTATTATAAAAACCAAGATTTGTGTTATGACTAAACCTGCTTTGTTGAAATTCCCGAAAATCATTATAAATGCCAAACAGTTCAATAAATGACTGGTAAGTGTTTCGTGATTACTTTACGTTTATGGAAAAATGGGATGCTCTGCTACGATTGTAAAAAACTTTCATGCTGTTTCCAACAAATGATAACACTATCAAGTCTTTACTGTGCAGCCTGAGAAGTGTATTTCGAACTGAAGAGCGCATGTGGTCTAACACTTTTTATTCAATTAGATGGGCCCGGCATGGCCAGGCGTGTTAAGGCGCGCGACTCGTAATCTGAGGGGCGCGGGTTCGCATCCCCATCGCGCCAAACATGCTCGCCCTTTCAGCCGTGGGGGCATTATAATAATGTGACGGTCAATCCCACTATTCGTTGGTAAAAGAGTAGCCCAAGAGTTGGTGGTGGATGGTGAAAACTAGCTACCTTCCCTCTAGTCTTACACTGCTAAATTAGGGACGGCTAGCACAGATAGCCCTCAAGTAGCTTTGTGCGAAATTCAAAAAACAAAACAAAAAAACATTAATTAATGTCGTCAGTTGATGTTGGTAAGAATAAAGATAACCGAAAAAAGTATACTGTACGAAATCACACAAACACAATATACTAATATAATTTTTATATATTAATATATATATTTTATATTTTTTATAAAATATTTTTTATTTTAATATATATCTTACCTTTTTTAGTGCTCAGTTTAAAATTAAGAAGACAGACAATGTATATTTTGATTTAGCCCCGTAAATAAGATAACGGTGAGAGCAATTCCTCTTTATCCTTCTCTGTTAACAACCACAATGAATATTGTCAAGTTTTATATACTACGAATCGAATTCGATTTAGAAGTTTATTTAAATATTCGAAATCTAACTGAAATTTCGATTAATCACTCAGAACTACTGGTTTGCATAACCATAAGGTCTGCATAAACCTCTACCAGTTCTGAAATGGTTTAACAAGTTTTGTATTGCAAAGGAAAACTTTGGAAATAAGTGGCTTTCCTCATAAGGGTTAGTTTTTAAAACTCGGAACAACTAAGTATACAACTAAATATAGGGAGTTTCAATGGGTGGATACATGACAATTAGATAACGTTTTCTTTTTTCGTACATTAAAAAAATTCAATTATTTTTTAGAAAAGAGGGTAAAGTTTCAATAAACAGCAGGTGTTTGTTTTCAAAAATTATTTTAAAAAATGCCCTCACAATTACTATGTGTAACAATGGTGACAGAGAAATAAGCTTGTAATATATCACATTTTACAGGATTTTATAATGATATATATGTAGCAATGCCTTGTTCGTATATACACTGTTCAGAATTTGTAATAGTTATAACAAAGAAAAACCGCTGTAAAAGACAATATCAATTATTCCCTCGGTTCAAAATCAAGAAAAAATGATCAAGAGTCCAATAAACAGTCATGTGACTTGAAATACAAATTAGTTGCTTTCAGCCTAAGTTGTTTCTATATCATATGTTCAGTTTCGTCCCAGTGGCCATTTTGAAGTGAAGTACAGAATTCCTTGATAGAGGGCACTTGAATGCCTTACTCATAGAGTGAGCCAGCGGACAAATGTAAAGCATCTAATCACAGCGTGCCGTATCTTTACTTCAAGTGTTTTAAAATTTTTATTAGAATTTTAAACTGTTTCCAAACCAATAATCATTTTTTCTATGTCTTAACAAGCCAGGTCATCATTCATGATAGAAGCAGACATCCACCATCTGTTAATTCTAAGACGTTGCAATGGCAGTGCACTGGACACCGTATCGTTGTATAGAGGGTTAGAAACAGTTTCACTGGTCTGATGTATCCTGTACCGCTGTAACACAAATCAGTTCACTAGTAATGGAAAGAGGAACACGCCCGTTAAACCAACAACATGCGGGGTAAATTTTTAAAAGATAAGTCGAATTTTTACTCTGCAATCAGAATGTAGGATCAGATCTGCCTTACTTTCATATGGGTGATGGTATAATATGGCTTTGGCGGACGTACGTTGTTAATGTACCCCCTTGACATCCTTTGTTGTTCATGGTAATCATACTCATATTGAAGGGAAATTCAAGTAAGTAAATATAAATAATACATAAACGAATGCTTGTTTACAACCACTTATTTAAAAAATGTAGAAGAGTAATAATTTTAATCGAAATTCTACACAGTGTTTCTCATTGAAAGTGTTTTTGTTTATGTTATTGAAAGGAGAAATAAAATGCAACATCAAACGTTTTCTCACAGTCTTGCAAGAGGGGCTGTCTTCGTTATTGTGGTTTCGTAAATTTGGTCTCTACCTACGTAGTTCTTTTATAAGAATAGTTCGATGTAGAATATCGATTAATTGATTACATAAGTAAAAGAGAGTGTTTTAATGTATTCACTGGTGTGCTGATTGCTTAGCACAAGATGAAAACATGGTGTTATTTTTAACTTATACTATCAAATATAATTACCAAATAATAAATACTACATAGTCTGTTGGAAGTGTGTTTGTTTCAGATTTTTTTTCAAGGGCTATCTCTGCATAGTATCCTCAAAGGCAGACTAAAAGGAAGGTAGCCAGTCAATGACATCCATTTCTTGGGCTATTCTTGACTGATAGAAACGTGGTCCCCCTTTAACCCATCGATAAGTCTAAGGGCTTATAATGCTAAAAATCAGGTTTCGGTACTCGAATGAGCAGAGTATAACTTTGCGCTTAACAACAACTAAATATACAACTAATTAACAACTATACCACGATTATATCTGTCATTCATTCTAGTTCTATGTCATATATACAATTTTTGTAACAGATTGATGTTTTGCTAAACTTTCTTTGCAACAAAGTGACCATTGAAGCTGAATGCGGTTCAACAAATGAATTAGAACTGGTCGTAGCTGGAAATTATCCCTAAAAATGTCAGTATCATGCTAAAAAGAGAAAACTGGTACCTCGAAGGAATCCAGTCCTACGCCTCTGCGGACTTCAGTTTGAAGTCTTCTTTTTTATTCTTTTGCAAAATGTTTCAAAGTTAAGTTCAACAAAATGCTTTTTAAACATAAAATTAAAGAGTTGTGCTTTAACCCCTGTTGCATTTCTACATGATCGCCAAAATTAAAACTTCGACTAAACATTTAATTAAATCTTTCTCAGCATACGCGCGGTAGCGAAGTACAATTATTACTCATAGCTTTTAAGTTCTTTACACCTTAAGATTAGGATTTGATGCCTTTTTATGTTAAGCTATGTTTATCTTTTCCAATATCTTGAAATAAAACTGTGTAGATTATGTTACTCTGCTTCCTGGTTTCTAGTTGTAATTATTAATCCCACTATTCGTTGGTAAAAGAATAGCCCAGAAGTTGGCGGTGGGTGAGGATGACTAGCTGTTTTCCCTCTAATCTCACACTACTAAATTAGAGACTGCTAGCGCAGATAGCCCTCGTGTAGCTTTGCGCGAAATTCAAAACAAGCCAAACCAATTACCTAGCCATGCTAAGCCAATTGGAATTATATTTTTACTGAAATTTTGAAAGTTCTTAAGAAGGTGTGCATTCAACATTAAAAATGTATGAACTGCTCCTTTCAGTCACCTAGTTGTGCTGAACCTGAGATTGAATGGACAGATAAGAAAATTTAAATTGTTACTAGAACAAAGGCAGGCAGAAGTATATTTTTAATGAAAAAATAAATATAGTAAAACTTAAACACACGTGGCTAAAAGTGTGTGTTTGTGTGTTTTCTTATAGCAAAGCCACATCGGACTATCTGCTATGTTCACCGAAGGGAATTAAACCCCCTGACTTACCACTGTCCCAGCGAGGAGCATGACAAAAAGAAAGAAATTCTAAGACGAAATAAACTATTTTAATAAATAGTAGGAAAACTGATTTCAAAACAAATTTTCCGAAAATTCTTAATATTTTAAAGAATATAACCAAACTTCTCCCACAAATGCTATGGGTTAAAAACCGTACGACTACAAGCAAAAGTAAAATTTTTGATAGAAAAAATATATAAACAGTCGAAAAATAAAGAAACCTTAATAATTGAACAGTTTTAACCTAAAATTGTTCAGTTTTATCTTCTAAAATCAATGTTTCAGTCTTCTAAGGATATATTGTTGATTACATATTTCATTATTCTTAATTTTTGAGCATAAAACAATCAGAGTATCATACTATTTTACCTAAATGCAAATTAGAATTATGATTTACATGTACATGCTAGATCACAAGATATTTAAAACTTGTATTGGTACATCTAACCTTTCGTATCATATAAACTAAAATCCTTTAGAAGTACCTCAAAATATCTTATAGTTATCAAGCTTTCTCAACTCACTTAAATTTATTGTCTCCATGACAAACATTCGAAGGCAACCACGTTCAAAGGTCAACCATAGTGTTAGAGAATTTAAGAATAAGTGTCCTATTACATCCGCTAAATTAGATAAAACAATAAAAAACAATCTCTAATTTAGCCTTTATTATTCAAATGCTTATAAAGCATAAAGCCTGCATTCACTACATCTAAGAGTAATCTATTGCAAATGCCAACCATCTTGGTAGGAAAATAAAACTGCCCTAGCTGGAGATGACTGCCAAAAATTTGTATTTGTATCCACTAGTCCTAACGTTCTCACTATTAAGTACGGAAAGGAGATACATCAATACTCTCAGGTTTTCTGTACCTCTTCTATTTCAAGAGAAAACAAATACAGATATCTTAATCTCTCTTCTTATGACAATCCTTCCAACTCGGGCATTATTTGACAGTCCTTCTATGAACTTTTTCAACAATTCAGTGTCCTTCCTAAGGTAAATAGCTCGATACTACAAGTGTCACATAACCAGTGACCTATAAAATGAAACTAAAACCTTTTATATTCAGTATTTATGTAGATACAGTTTAAAGTCGTTTTTCCCATACCAGTAACAACAGCACACTGGCTTAAGAGACTGATCAACCACAACACCAGTATCTCTTTTCTTTTTTTAATATTGTTAAAGTTATTCCATGTCAAATATTTGTAATACAAATTGTTTTTGTTAATAAGTTTTTTACGTCATGAAATATGGCATTTAAAAAAAACTTTACAAATGTGTGTTTTCATACCGTTTATCTAAAAAGAACCATGAAAAATATTATACAACAAACAATGTAATGAATTTTAAACAAAAAAAACACTTTGTCCTGCGGTACGTTATTTTAAATTATTTAATTTCTTCTTTAACAAGGTTGTGCTTAAAAAAAAAATCAAAATAATCTCTCTGTAAGAAAACGTTATATTAATTATCACACACTAACAGAAACAAAATCTTATGGGCAAAGCCAGAAAGGTTAATTCAGTTCGCACTTTTGAATACTTTTAGTTGAGCCATTACCTTAAGTTTATTATTATTACTGAGATGGTTTGATTTCTTCAATGTATCTAAAAAAAAAAATAAAAAAATTGAAGAAGGAATATTAAATTCCAAGGTTTTCAGCCTTGGTTTTACAGATTGCCAAATATTTCCTATATAAGTTAGGCTTAGTTAACCTGAAGCCGTTCTGTATGTGTCTCTCTATATCCAGATACAAATTCAAACTTTTGAATCTATAAATATCTATATAAATATTGAATCTATTGATATGTGCTAAGAGTTATAAATATGAAATTCTGATCAAAACAAACCACCGACATGGATCAGACCTTACAATATACCCAGTAACGAGCATAAACTCTTAATATTAAATACCATTCAGACTATCTTATTTATAATAATTATTTCATTGTTTCATCATTTGAACACCCTTGCTATTAACAGTATTTTCAGCCGTAAATCGAATGATATCTCACGAGAATCCATTTGCTGAAAAGATTTAAGTTGCTTTAAACCCTTATAGGAAGCTAACGATGCATACTAATCATTATGGCGTAGTAATAAACAAAACATATATAAAGTTATATATTAATATTATTTTTGTACCTATGAAATCAAATGATTTATTAGAACAAACAGATAACAAATAGGACCTTAGAATGAGAACATTCTATTCAATAAGCTACAGACTTACTATATTATTATTACTAACTTCTTATCACAGACGACTACCTGTTACATTTTTTACATTTAATTAAATTGTATAAACAACACTAGCATAAAGCACAGTTTTCCATTTGTTTGGTGTCGCACAAACTATAATGAGTTACTGGTTGAAGCAATTTTTACTGCACATCGTAGAAGAACGGAGCCAAACACATCAAAAAGAATTTTAAGCAACTGGACAAACGACTAGAGATTGGAAGTGATTTCAATTTTACTACCTTAATGCCACGTATGACAGCTCAAGTGGAAAAGGAAGTTTATAACAAAATAGACAAACCAGGAACAAAACGAATTGCCGTTTGACTCTGGCCCATTATGACTATGTAGTGAGGGCATTTGACTCACAATCTGAGGGTCGTAGGTTCGAATCTCCGTCAAACCAAACATGCTCGCCCTATCAGCCTTGGAGGCGTTATAATGTTACGGTCAATGTTATGTTGATAAAAGAGTAGCCCAAGAGTTGGCGATGGGTAGTAATGACTAGCTACCTTCCCTCTAGTCTTACACTGTTAAATTAGGGACGGCTAGCGCAGATAGCCCTCGTGTAGCTTTGCTCGAAATCCAAAAAACAAACCAAACCAGCTTTGCGCGAAATTCAAAAACAAACAAAAAACGAAAAACAAAGTTTACTCAGAAATGGTACGAACATGAGTTCAAGACGTCGGGAAGTTCAAGTAGTTATTCCAATCGACCAAAACAAAATCGAGAGAAGAATTCAGTCATGAAAAGAAACAAAGCTGTGTTAACACTTGACATTGCCTCGCCAGATGTTTTTAAAGCCATTCCAAGCTTGCTAACAGTCAAATCAAGTCAAGAACCAGAAAAAAATTAGAATTGATAGTTTGTTTGTTTTTGAAATTCGCGCAAAGCTACTCGAGGGCTATCTGCACTAGTCGTCCCTAATTTAGCAGTGTAAGACTAGAGGGAGGGCAGCTAGTCATCACCACCAACTCTTGGGCTACTCTTTTACCAACGAATAGTGGAATTGACCGTAACATTATAACGCCCCCACGGCTAGGAGGGCGAGCATGTTTGGTGCGATCGGGATTCGAACCAGCGGCCCTTAACACGCTTGGCCATGCCATAGTTAATCAAGTCTAAAACAAAAACAAAACTACTGATGAAGTAGTTATTTTCTCTTTTTAAGAAAAAGAAGCAGTCCATTCACCCTTTTAAATCTATGTGAGAGGTGTGTAGATATCATAACATCTGAAAACCCCTAGTTTTCAACCTAAATATCTACGAAAATGAAACATCTGCGTTAGATTTAGACATTTTCCAGGTTGATTCAACAATTAGAGTTATTAGACTGAACCATGGCTGTCCAGTGAAATGACAGACTTTGCCAGTGTATCATCGTAGGGTTACCGAATGGCTTACGTATTGCTAATGAAATTACAGTTGAATAATACACAAACGCTTTATTAATGGAGCCTTATTTCGAAGGAGTCTGTCTAATGGCATGTAGATAACACTTATTTGGCATACGATGTAAATGCAAAATAAGTTGTTTGCATTATTATTATTCACAGATAATATGGTAATTTGCATTAGACGGCGCAATTGATGTGTGTTGATGTATTATACATTACATAAAACTAACATTATTGTTGTTGATGTTATAATTTATTAGACTAATTTGCTTACATTTTAAAACTTTTTTTTATAAGTTAATTGTTTGAAGATTTTCTTTCATTTGAATTTATTTTTTAACTAAAGGTTGGTTGGAACAGGGCATGAAATTTAAAGTTTGCCTGTGTCTATTTTGTTGACAGTGTTACCGTATATATTAATGCTCTGGTAGTCTAAGTGTTATTCAGTTTGTTGCCGTTATCAGTATTGCTGAATTATCGATAGATTTCATACTATGGCTTAAATTTAAGAAGTATTTTAATTTACAGTACAGCAATCTTTAATTAAAACCATAAAGTTCAATGAATTATCTACAAACTTGTGTTCTGTACTACTAAATTGAACTTGATTTAAAGTTATTAATGTAATATAAAGCTATTATAACATAAAAATAAATAGAAATAGTATTGCATTTTACTGTATTAATAATACACTACAAGTCTTGAACTTAATTTATCCAAATGTTTTGAAACAACATGAGAAAACTGGAGAAGCCTCAGATTACAGTCGTAAAATCATTTTAATGTGAAATTTATGTATACCATATAATATAAGAATGAGTCTCGTATATTTAAAAATTCTTAAAACAATAGAATAGCATAATAATATAAGAAATTGTTGTTGGTTTTTTACAGTGATTATATTTTCTAATTGTGTGTTTATAATTAATGTTCAGCTGAATTAGGTAATATAAAACTAAAGCACTTTCTCCATTTAACTTTTAAATTACAAATTACAATAGTAGTACTATTATTACTAGTTAATACTATCCCAAGGGATATCTACATAGTAAAGTTCAATGTGTGTGTGTTACACAACTCTTACTTAACTGCTAGGCTCCCCAATTTCTAAATGGTGCCAAATGAATTCTCTCAGACCCAAGGTAAAACTTTTCACTCAACCCCTTATGAGTATGTAGCAGAAATACTTGCAGGGATTCCTCAAAAGCAGACTCTAAATTTGGCATTGATTTACAATAGAGGATGTAAATAAATAGCCCTACTAATTACTATTCATAACTTGCTTAAAGAAATTAAATTTTCATTATAGTGGTAATGAACATTAAGCTGAAAAAGTGCAAATGGTAATTTGAGTAATAGTGGTTCTGTAAACGTAGAACCACAGATTTACTAGTATGAACATAAACTGTGTCAGTGAATATATTTCTGGAAATTTGGTGGGTAATGTATGCTTATCCTCCAAAATATGTATATGTTTTTTTTTTTTTTAATAAGTTGTTGAATACTTTTAATGAAATACTCTGTGTTGATAATTTGGCTTCAAAGAATATTTTATCACTTATGTTTTTGAAGAGATTTATATTTTGTTTGAAGTAATTTGTTTATGTTTTCTAGTCAGAAACTAGAATGTTAGCAAGAATTTAACTTAATAAAAAAAATAATGAATGGCAATGCTACTGTATGTAACATTCTTTTGTACATCTTATATCTGAGATGCATATAACATACATCTTTGATTCTTTGACTTTCTTTTATTTTATATTACTTCACTTTATCTTAACTAGTAAATTAATTACTGATAATTTTCATCCATATATATGTTTTTATGACAATTTGTTTTTCTGTTAACAAATAAGACATACCAGAAATAATGTAATGTCATGATCCAATCATTTACAATGATCTTGCAAAAGTTCTTAGTTCTGATAGTTTATTGACCTTGTTTATATTAAAGGTATAAAAAAAAAAAAAAATCATTCTTATTATCATCCCTATAAATGAGTAATTAATGTAGAGATGAAAAATATAAATCAATAGAAATAACATTTAAAAATTAGAAGCATCCTCTTGGTTGATTGACTCTGTATCATCCAGTGAAAAAAAAAAAATTTTATCGAGCTTTCCCATGAATTTCCTTAAGTATTTACTATTTCTACTTGTGGGTGACCAATTTTTATGTCCATGTCTAACTACACTGTTAGAAAAGTAAAACTAGTTAAGGTGGTGGTGACTCCCACCCTACTAAGATTTATATTTCTATTCTCTTGTCCTACCATTTTCACTGTTTACACACAAAGAAAAAAAAATCTTACAACAAAACTACCAGTTCCCCTAATAATTATGACTATCTCACTCAGAACTCTCTAAACTCTTCCTTTTTTATGAGAAAACAATTTCAGACATCTCAATTTATCTTCATATGATAACTTTCCATCATTCTAGTGAACCATTTCCAATAGTGCAATGTCCTTCCTAAAGTAAAGAGCCCAGGACTAAACATAATACTCTAAAGAGCCCTAACCAATGATTTAAATAATAAAATAACTTCATTAAACTTATATTCACTATTTAATTTAACCTCAAACTATTTGCCCAACCACTAACAACAATAAACTATCTAGATTTTTTAAGAGATTTGTGATCAACCAAGTTATATTTTGTGTTAATCCTGTTTGACCAAACACCATATATATCATCCCTTTTCTTCCTTCCAGTCATTTTTTGGTCAATGGCCACTTATCTCTCACTACCATAGAGAATTTTTAAAAGTAAGCCTTTAATGAAGTATCATGTTCAATCCTTTCTGAAAGTAAATGAACTTTCAATCCTGTGGTACCTGCTTATTATGCAAGCAGTAACAAAATATATTAGCAAGTGGCTCACATATCTAAACTCTTATATCCTTAAAAAGCTTTAAGGAAATTATATCTGACTCAAGAGCCTTGTTATTCTCTAAACTTCCTGAATAGACTAAGAGAAGTATAATAACTGATCATTTGGATTGATTTTTATAAACTTTTAGTTTCCACTGATGAAATATATTCCATACATTATATGACAAAAAACAAGGCTTAAAACATCTCTTAAGTTGATATATTCTTATATTCACAGTATTTTACTGTCCTGTTTTATTATGTGGGTGACTAAGATTTTGAAAATGCATAAGTATTGTAGCTGAAATTGAATTAAATGTAGAATATACTCTTAAGTATGTATCAAACATCTATTTGTACATATTTCTTACTCAGAAGCTACACAAAATTAAAATTATTTTTCCTTAGCAGTTGAAAATGCCAACAGATATGGAAAGCTTATTCATTGAGGAAACTTGTAAAGAAGGTAAGTTGATGATTCACTTATTTGTGTAATGGAACTGAAATATACCAATACAGTATGGTAGCATGTGATTGGTGATAGTAAAATGTGTGTAATAAAATTATTTTTTTAGAAATCCATTGACCTTGGAACAAAACTGTTATGGTGGAATGAATGTAATGTTATTTATTATGAAAATAAACAAGTGCTGCAATATCTACTTTCAACTGTAATAAAAATAACAAATATCATGGATATAAATTTAGAAAACGAAAATAATCTTAACACTGAACTGCTACACATCCTTAAACTATTAACTCCTGATTCATGAACAAGAAAGAGACCTAACTTTTACACTTCTAACTCATTCTACCCTTTCCTTTTCATTTTGCATAATGTTGTTCTTTGCATGGAATAGCTGTATAATTTTATGTGAATTTAAATACTTGTAGGTTTATCATTTACCACTTGATAGATTATTTCCTGAAATAGTCACATTTTCAATCAGCACTTTGTGAATCCATGGTATTTCTCCTTTATTGTGTCATATAGAGGCTGGAACCTGCATTAGTTTTTGAGTTATTTTTTTCCTTTAGTTCCTGTTTCTCAAGATTCTTTGAGATTACCAATTCAAAATTTTGTGGCACTAATAATCATCAAGGTGTTTAATCTCTCTTCTATCTTAATGTTATTGAGTTTGTTTACTTTCTTTTTGTGCTATCATATGTGAATTTAGTAAAGCTTTTCAGTGTTGTTTTCCTGGCTTTTTGGATGAGATCATATCAGAGGGTAAAGTTTATACTTCCAGTTTTCATGAAATAGATCATGACTCATGGCCTAAATTTACAGCTTGAAGATATTTTTGGTGATATTTTTGTCTGAAAGTTAAAACCAGTTTCTCGACCACCCCACTCCAGTTCCCAAAGATTTTAAGGCTAATAAATTTTACAGTTTATCATACTTTCTTTTCTTCTTCCTTCATAATCTACCTTGCTACTGTTGATATTTTTTCTGAAACATTTGGCTAATTAGAATAGTTTTTCTTGTTATGTTTCTTGGTTATATGCTAATTATTATATTTCTACTGATTCAACAGGTATTGATCTTTTTATACGACATATTTCTGTTTGATTCAGGGCTGTGGAGTAGCTCTTCCCTTTTTTTTAACCTATGTTTTTTAATCTTTGACCAGGTCTTTGACTTCCATAGGTTGTTTTTTTTTTCAACTCAACTTACAGTGAGGTGTTGCATTCCCATTTATTTCTAATACCTTTAAGATGTTTGCCAGTATTCTGGGAATGTACTTCTGTTTCCTTATCCAAATAATGGTCTGTCTTCTTTTATGTAGAATTCCTGGGCCAAAAAAAGAGCATAATCACTTCACAAGCCTCTCTTTCTATCTCTCTGCAGTTTTCAAAAAATTGTGGAATACTCAATTCAAATATGTCTTTCTAATATTTTGTTGGAATTGAAACAATTTGCCAACATGTTTCTGTTGTATCTCTCAAGCATTTCAGCAAGTTTTGGTCATAGATCTTTCCCTTCTAGTTCCTCAGTACTGGTTTCTTTGCATTGAGTGAGATCTCCTTTTCATCATTCATCTGTCCCATGATGTTGCTTTCATTGTTTAGGTTTTGATTCAGTCTTCTACCAATGGGAACTTGTATGTGTGTTTTTATATTGTAGGAAGTAAAAATATCAAAATATTTGAAAAGGAAATAAGTTTAATTTTGAACCCAAGAAGTTTGGAGCTTCAATTTAGGAATGTTATCCTACCTCTTTCATCAGTCCACATTTTTCTTGCCTCATTAACTCCTATAGGCTTATCTGAATTTTTTTCTACTCAGGAAGAGTTTTCTCTTATTCTCAAAAATGGTGTACTTTAAATGCGATCTGGATTCAATATTTGTTTTTATGAAACTTGGAATTGGAACTTAATTTTAAATCTGTGCATATTGAATGCATTTTTTGTCCATTCCTTATTTAAATATTGAGAATTACTTGCAATTGTAAGCCCTTTCTGAGGGAAGGATGTCCGATTTTTATATAGTGAATAATGCTTATTTTCAGTTCTCTAAGACGTCTTCAACTTTATGTTATCTGTTTTGGTACATCATGTTTTTATTCACAGTGGTGATATTGTTCCCTCATGAGCAGAATATTCATTTTTATCATTTATCATCCTTTCTTGCACCCAATTGTGATGTGAGAAGGATATTGGTTTTTCCTGAAATTTTTGCACATTTCTATTAGATAGTGAATTAATTTGTCACATTTATACACTTTTTAGGTTTTGGTACATTTAGAGTGAGTTGTGTGAGCTCTTCTAGCTCTGAGATATATTTGGGTTCAAGATGTTGATTCTATTGCAATAGTCTTGGGAAGGTTGTTTGTTAAATATGGGTACTCAATATAAGGTACCTTTTTCACAGATGAATGAGCTACATTGACCTGATATTTTTTTCCAAATCAAAACTTCAAAACAGCTGTCATAACTAATTTCATAAGTCATTTATGTGGACTGCATATTCTACCCATTAATGGTCTGAGTAGTTGATTTTGAGACTGCTTCTTCACAATGGGTCTCTAGACCACTTGGGTTGTGGTAATAAGACAAGCAGTGAGAGTCCAACACCTTTGTAATCATTGGTAAGATCCCTATCTTGACATAAAATGCTTTGATATCTCTTGTAACTTGATGTAAGCTACATATTATTTCTAAAGTTTTGTATAATTAGATATGACCAATATTGAGATTCTCCTTTCACAAGAATGATAGGCTCCCTCTTTATTCATTATAATAGTCTAGCTTGAGGTTGTAGTAAAGAAATATTATTATACCTGAAATTAACATCATATAATTAAAGTAAGAAAGTTGCTGTAATCATTCCCACCATTTTTCCAATAATGATGAATTAAGATTTGAACTAAGTCATTGAGAGAGAATATGTAGATGTCATTCTACAAAATAAACAATAAGCTGCTGATGAACAGGATAATAAAGACTATAATCACTTGTATATATTTTGCATTAAAAAAAATTATACAGAATATGCAGAATGAGTCAAAGCTACAGAAATTAAGCCTGTTTTTTGTATGAATCAGAAACTGTTAGATGAAGGTTGCAGTACAGGTAATTTCTTTGAATTTGATTTTAATTCTAAAATATTAGTGTTAACAAATAACTCATGTTATGGGTTATCTTGTACTTAGAAAATATGTAGTAAAATATTTATTTTTACAACTTATTTAACTATTACAATTCAGGAAAATTCATATAAAATCATGTTAAAAAACAACAACAAAATTCATTAATTAGTAATCACGTAAGAATAAAGGGGGATTTAAAGAAAGGTTCAACACAGCTAATTGGCAAATGCTCATGAATACTAAATAGTACACCATGCCTAGTATCCAATTTCAAAAGTATTCTGTAGCCACTCCTTAGAGAAGTGCTTTATTTTGAAGTTGTCTTTATTTGTCTGTTTCAGTTGACCCCAATTCCAATCTTCATGTAAATCTGATAGAAAATCCTTCTATTAATGCTGATTATGGTGAACATTAGACTTTAAGGCCTAATCGTCTTTGAACAGAGGATACATATTCCAACCTCAGAAACTGTATGTGTTTAAACTGATTGTTAAAATTACTATTACAGTTGTGATACAAAAGAACTAGTATTTTTTTTTCATGTTTTTAGTTTTAAATCATACCCTACTGTAGCTTTTTTCTTTTCTTTTTTTTAACTGAGTTTCCATTTCATGACAGAACTATATATAAATGCAAACAGTGTACCTGTATGTTTGTTAAAGATTTCTTTTCTTTTTCTGCCAGTAGTAAAAATGAAAAGAGAATCTGTAATGTAGAGGCCTAATGCATTCTTTGATTGGCCACACCCTCTAATGTGGATTGCAGTTTCATTTATTTTAAGGCTTGTCAGTACCACTTGGGTCAACAAACCAAAGAAATACCATTAGGCCTCTTATAATGATGAAGAGTATATAATATCTATGGGGTTTTGAGTCCATTTAACTTTGACAGATAGTAACCTAAATTAAAGTATGTATGTGAGTAATGCTATGAAATTTAAATGATTTCAGTGTTTATGCAGCAGACCAAATGAAACCACAGATATAAAATTTAAATGTATAGTATTTGATTTAGATTCAGAACACTGAAAGTTTATGGTTGAGTATAAAGTATTCAAATATGTCATGACACATGAAATATCCTTAGTGGGATTAGAAAAATAAATATTTTCTTTAATGATTAAGTAAAACTGTTATAGATACACTATGGTTTTGTACATAAATATCTTTCATTGGCCGAGTATTTCATCCTCCACTGTATTTTTGAACATTATTTTACTATCAAGAGATACCAGAATTAGCTCATCACAGTATCTGTAACTAACTTTAAAAAATGTGAGAATTTTGTTCACAAATTAGTATAATCAGTTGTCATTTATATTTTACAAACAGTATTTTGAGTAAAATTCTATAATGAAGGTGTATAAACTCTAAAATGATTGCTTATATATTTTTTATCATTTTCATGTAGAAATCCTAACAAAAATAATTGTTTTGAGATAATGAAAATGATCTTGAAGCAAACAGAAGAAGAGCTAAGCTAATTGTATAAATTCTTCCTAAAATAATTTAGGAGAGTTTTTTTTGTTTTCCTATAACAAATTGTTGTATCTACTAGCAGTTTACTAAAGTATGCATCACAACATAGTTTGGCATAAAAAGGGGTCAAATTTTGGCCATGAACTAAACTGTATTTTTGTCTTGTTCATGTCATTTAAAAGACTTTTTCAAATGATATAGAATGTTAAACTACAAAATAATTACAGGGAGAATTGCAACTAGTTCATTCTCTTTCTCAAACCAGTTTTCCATTTGGAAATTTTGTAAACAAACTAAACATTTGTGTAGCTTTTTTCTTAAATTGTCTGTTGTTTCTCAAATAAGATACAAGTACCTCTGAAATACTTGAAGCTATTCCATGATGAATTTAACCTGGGGTTTCAACAAAATAGGCAACTCAAAAATTTCCAAATATCCTTTATGCAGAGCATTTGTCATTTACCTATAATTCTACACACACACATCTTTCACATGACGTATTGCACAAGCATCAGAGGTATTATACAATCTTTGCTATACTGCTGTAATTCAGATGTTTATTGTTCAAAGTAATGCTGTTAACTTTGGTACAACATTCTTTCTGATACTGTTATTTCTGCCACTGTTGGGATTTCCATAATTTAGTTGGAGGCCTCACACATACACTTTACCTGTAGCATTCAGAATAATGTTGAAGTTGCATTGTAAATCCTGATTCCTTTCAGTATTTTTCTGTCACTGTATAAAGGTACTCCTAGCAGGTATAACAGTTGTGGAGATGCTCAAATTTTTCAATATTCAACATTTTGTTTTTGATGAAGGTTAATCTGTTGCTTGGGCCTAATCATCCTTAGAGCTTATAGAGCAAGATGTTTCTCTTACAGTACTAGCTCTGATCATGAAGACACTTCTGCTGGTTTTATTTCTCTCTTTTTTTTTTAAGGGTATGTTGTATTTTCATTGTTGAACTTATTTCTTTTTACATGTAAATATTTTTGTCATGTGAGATTACTTCAGTATTGATTTTTTTATTTTTGCTAACTCCTCTTAATATTGGTATTGTGGATGTTTTTCAAAACTAGCTCTTTAATCATACACTTTATTTTCCCCTTTTACCTTTTTACTCTTGTTTTGATCCTCAATTTGTTTACTGTCATTTATTTCTTTGAACAATCTTCAGTTTTCTGCATTATCTGCTGTACTTTGAGACATTATTTTTTCCCCATTATTTCTTGTTTTCATTCTGACATTTTTGGTCACAATTACATATCTGCTTTAATCACATACAGATTTCACTGATATTGTTTGTTGCCATGTAGTTCTTGCATTCTGTTGGCATTTTTACCCATCAGGCTTGGTTGCAAGGCACTCATCTTTTGATTAGCTAACCTCCATATTTATACACACACACACAATTTTTTGTTCCAGGGTAGTTTGCCAGGAGTAGATAATTAGTATTTAAACACATCATTTTGCTTCTGGTATGTCATTTCTTGAATGCCTTTATGTAAAGTTGTTTGTTTGCCACATCTACTCATGATTTTTCTGTAGCCAGGCATCAATATAAGCAAAGTTGATCTTCATGACTCAGCCATTGACTCTATTCTGGATGACTCTTCCATCCTGACTTTTGAGGATCACTTATTCACTTATGGACACTTGGCTTCATGTTCTTTTGCTTCATTCAATTTTGCAATTTGACTTTAATTCATTTTCTACATTACTGGTTCCTATTCAATTATGTCTTAAAGTTTCAGGCTTTTTCCATACTATTGAAATAGTATTTCATATCCCCACAGATCATTTACTGTTATCTTTTTGTAGTACCAAAGACAAAAGAAGATTAGAAAATTGTCTTAGACCTGTCCTTTCTCATTTGTTAACTAGATATTCCTGTTTTAAGGTGGAAACCATGACAATCTTATTAAATATTAAAGTTGCTTACTAAAGATTTTTGGATAATAAATGGGAATTTCAGGAATTATTATTTGCACATCCTAATTCACCAATAGTTTCATCCATTTCATCATTTTTCTTGTGGAATGATTTATCAATTTATGTCCTTTCCTTTTCAGTCTGACTTTGGCACCCTGTGTCCTTCACACTTATAGTCAAACCATTAGTTGGTCTTCTACACACACACACACATTCAAAAACAATTGCCAAAATTGCATGAATGAAAGAGAATTCCTGTTTAGTGGTTACTTCTCACAGAATGATTTTCCATTCAGTTCTTCTCTTTTGTTCATCTTTGTGTTCTTATTGGTCCAATCATATTGTTATTGCATTGTTGAGTCCATTCTTACAAACTGCTTAGGAATTGTTTTAGTTCTTTTTGAACATTCACTACTTTGATCAGTTGTATGATTTGCTGTCTGTTTTCATTTTGGATGAAGAGAGTTATTATCTCTGGAATACATCTTTTCATAATGCATGTACATGCTTCTTCTCTGAGAACATTCCATTGCAGGATCAGTAGATAGTATTTTTCTCTTCTTTTTTTTTTAATGCCACCAGCAATTTCTTATATTTGGTTCCAAAGGTTCAGTATGACATTACAAACTAATCTCTTTACTTAAATTAAAGAGATTCATGGATGAATAGTTGCCCTGCTGAGAAGAATGCCTTTTTACTAAGTATACTTTTAGTCCACTATTTGTTAGACTGATTTGCTCCACTTCTTCTCCCTCTAATTCAGTTATGGATTCAACCCTACGAGGTCTGTTCAAAAAATACGCGGACTGACGTCATAAAACAAAATGTACTTTATTTAGAAGTTACAGGTCTGGGACCCCTTCAAAGTACTCTCCTCCCCAACACACACACTTATCCCAACGGTGTTTCCACTTGTTGAAACAGTCCTGGTACGCTTCTTTTGTAATGTCCTCCAGCTCCTTTGTCGCATTTGCCTTAATCTCGGGAATCGTCTCAAATCTTCTTCCTTTCAAGGGTCTTTTGAGTTTGGGGAACAAGAACAAATCGCAAGGAGCAAGGTCAGGTGAGTAGGGGGGTGGGGAAGAACAGTGATCGAGTGTTTGGCCAAAAACTCAAGAGTTCTGAGGGCTGAATTTCACAGCAACGAGGTGCATCTTCTAATTTTCGGTCAAAATCTCGTAACAAGATCCAACTGATATCTCACACTCTTCAGCAAGCTCCCTGACAGTCAGACGTCGATTTGCCCGCACCAGGGTGTTGATTTTGTCGACGTGTGGGTCATCAGTTGACGTGGAAGGACGTCCAGGACGCTCATTATCTTCAATGGACTGTCGACCATCCTTGAAACGTTCATGCCACTTGAAACATGTCGTACGCTTCATAGCAACATCACCGTAAGCCGTGTTAAGCATAGCAAAAGTTTTAGTTGCAGATTTTCCAAGTTTAACACAAAATTTCACAGCAAGTCGTTGCTCCTTCAGGTCATTAATTCTGAAATCCGCCAAATGAAAAAATCGCAATTCACTTAAAACCGCGCAGCTAATACACAAATGAAGATATTTGCAATTGGGAAATGGCGTTGAAATCAGCTGATCTGTGAAACCTAGCGACACCAAGCGGATTCCCCTGGAACCAACTGGAGCTGCGCAATTCAAACAGCCCACGTATTTTTTGAACAGACCTCGTATTTATTTCTGGCTACACATTTCTTGAAGTCTTGATTTTTATTTTTCTGCCATTATAACTTGTAGTTTTATGTTTCTTTTCATATTCATTGGTTCCAACCTCCATTTTAATGTTGATATCCTGGCTTTCTGTATTTTAAAAATAAGCCTAACTGACATGAATATGAATAATATAACATTAAACATTACTTAAAACCTGAGAGCCTAAAAGTGTAATGTTTCTGAAGGTTTTTAAATTTCTAGGGTTTTCATAATTTTATATCTCCTAATTAAAAGTACATTAAAAAATAGCTTTATACACAACAACAGTTGCATTGTAAAACAAACTCTGTTTCAAGGTAATTTATTTAGTCACACATATCAAATACAATATTACTTTCAAGTAAATCTGTTTTTATAAATATATTTATTCTTGAATTTTGTTGCAAACAAAATGATAAACATTTTTATATACTGCTGATAATATAGTGAACAAGATTTATCTTAATATCTTTGTAGTTTTTCATTTAATAACAAACATGCTTTATTTGTGAAGCATAGTTTTCAAAATGTCTTTTTTATGCTTTATGTTGTGCAATTTTAGATTATTATACAGCAGTTTTATTGAACTCACTTATATCTCCACTGTTATTATTTTTCAGTCTTATTTTAACTTTTTTACTTCTGTAAACTGTAGAGTGTCTTCAGTTTCCAAAAGTTGTGGGCCTTTACAGGGCCTGGATTTTTGATGAGCATGGCCTATCCAGATCCTGGAAATATAGAGTCTGATTTTCAGTCAGGAACAGTTGCAGAATTTAAGGTTACAGTTGTGTGAAACTGTCAATAGGATTTGATTTATAAAACTTTTTGAAATGGCTAATTTTAGTTTTTGGTTAAGGAAAAATAGAGTGTGCATGTTTGAGATACATGTGGTCTCCATATCTTTAATACAATATTAATATGAACAAACTACTGATAAAAGCCTTTGTTCAAAAAAAAAAAAAAAGCCACATCTTTTTACACTTGATGGTGGAGGTCGGGTACATTCTACAGGGTGTTCAGAAAGTCACTGTGCAGTTTTGTAATCATATGTCTATTCAGTCTATTTCAAGCCAGCAACTGCTAGAGGTGTTTAGAAACAAAATAAGAAGGATCCAAGCCTATACTGATGCCAACGGGGGTCACTTTCAACATTGTTTATAATTGTCATTCATATTTACCTCCTGTATTCTATATTGAAACATTGTTAATGAATATATAAGTGCACAGTGACTTTCTGACCACCTGTATATGATATTGAGTGTATTCCAAGTTTTGTTGTTTAATGTATTCACATTATAATATATTTCCTTTAAAGTTTTTCTTAGCTGATACTAATTTTCCAACATAAATATATTTAAAAGATATATTTACTTTATCACCCCAGTAATGTGTTTTTCTGTAATAGCCTTGTATTTTTTTTATTTTCTTGTTTTATCAGAAGATACAACCTTTTCACAACTGGCTAAAACATTAAATTGTTGTTTAAGTGTGAGATATTGTAAGCTAAAATGCCCAACATCTCTTCATAATTTTCTGTTAATTTCATTTTTGCAGCTCATTATTACTTTCTGCTGATTCAGTGTTTGTCAATACAGATGCAAACCATTGTGCCATTGCTGTACTTCTGGATTGTTGTGAATTCTTGACCATTTCACAGTTTATTGCTGCCATGGATATCTTAATGGCTGGAGTATTTATGTATGAAGAATTTCATAATATAATTGTTTATACATAGCATCTCTCATTAATGAGCTAACTTAAATCAACTTCACTTTTTGAAGAAGAAAGCCTTCAGTCTTCTCCATGTAATTGGAAAAACTCGCACAGCAGAGCATTTAGAATAGTATCCAGCTTCCAAAGAACAGTGAAGCTCTAGTTATTGCTTTAAACCATAAAGTGAGAATTTGTTTATTAGAAAGAAGAAATGTCTACTCAGAAAATTAATTGCAACAAAACTATTTTTTTCCTGATATTGTTAACAAGATAATAAACAAGGATTCAAAACTGACAGTGGTGTGCTAGTCAAAATTGTGCTGAAATTTTATAATTTTTTTTAATATTATCACTAATATTTAATTTTCAGGAAAGCATAGTTTCTTTGGTGCAATTCATGTATCATTTATAGTATAAATGGCCAGGGTTTCTACTTCAGCAGTATGATGATTGTAAGCATATGACCAATGTGGAGAAACCTACCAGGAGCGGGACACTCAGGTGGAACACTAGAATTTTTCTGTCTTATCATGCCTAAATCGTTGTTCTGAACATACTGACGGAACATAGATTTACATAAATAAACAGGCAACCAAACAATCCTTAGCATTGTGTGACATGCTACAGAGCATTTGGATAAAGATTTCATTAATGTTCATTAATAGTTTATGTGCATTATGTTATCCAGGTGTTTTGCAAAGGATTTACCCCACATACTAATATGTGCATTTATACATCGTATATTATAGTTCAGCCTGTTGTAAGTTCGTAGACCTAAATAAGCTCCTAAGTTTACTTGAATCAAATTTTTCAGGTAAAAAATTGTTTCCCAATGTTGTTATATTTATTTCCATAACATTATTCACTAAGTTTAAATGAGGAACTTCAAATCCTCTTGAAATCAACTAATATAAGTATATTTGAAAATCACAGTGTAGAATATTAATGCATAAGCCATAGTTTGAACCTAACTGTGACCTGTATCATTTAAATGCATCAACATTGTAAAGTAATACATAGTTTTTACTAATGAATCCAAACTTGTGCATTGAGTATGTGGTGTTTTAATACAGTAGCTTCATAACTGATGTTATTAGTAGTCATGATTAAAGAGAAGCAGGACATAATAGAATTTTATTTTTTTTTAGTGTGAAAGATTTGATAGGAATACATGGAAAAAATTACAGACAATGTGTTTATTCTTTAGGGGAAGTAATTTCTTCATTAGAGGAGCTTGGCTCCAATATTGATCTGGATGATCTTCAGATAACACTTGATGTGTTGTGCTTGACTTTACATCCTGAAATGGAGGAACTGGTAGAATGGGATAATACTGTGCGTACAGTGTCCTATTGTAGCACCTCACCAATGCCAGAGTCTGAACCTTTGAAATATATTGATGAAGACGAGGATGATTTGTCAGCATCTCGTTCAGAGTAAACAACCTTGTTTACAGTATTTTTATAAAAACTGATGAGTACTTTAGCGTTTAACCTGATTCTATGTATGTATTTTTTATATATATTATAAATGTATAATATTTTATATATATATGCTTGAAGAGAAATTCTACTAAAAATTATTTTGGGTTAAAAAATAAGGTCATCTAAAACTTGGCACTACTTTATGCAGATGTTCACCTTAAGCTGCATATAAAAACATGACAATCACAGTAAACTATTACTTCACTAATGTCATGTTAATTAGGGCCTCTACCATACTGGGGGCACTAACTTCAAGAGAAGTTTTATCTTACTTATTTCAAATTGTTGTACCTTATTTTTATTTTTTATTTTTCATGTTTTTATGTTTATGTTTTTTTTGTTCTCATTATAACTTGGGAGAGCAGTCACCTTTTCACAACTGTCTGCAAGCAGTGAAAGGTGATATAGATGTGGGACATTGTGGGCTTGAGCACCCACATCTCTCTCTCTCCAATTTCTAAATTTCTAATCTTCTTATGTGAGACTAGTGAAATGGAGGTTAAGACTGATAGATGGTGTATCCTCACTGCAATGTGGGTCCTACTTTTTTCAGCCACCTCCAAAATGTAGGATACAATTTATAATCCTGTGTTTAAGCTTGTGCTGTAGGATCCTTTTAAAAATATGCAGCATATATTTTGTTTAATTTTAATGTGTATTGTTTATGGCTTAAAATTTATGGTTATAATATAACTAATCAGAGGCTGTTTTTAATGCAGTTGTTCCTCATGATTTTGTTTACTCATTTGGCTTCATTTAGATGTAATTATTTAATTTCACTACAATATATATATATAATATTGTGTGTGTGTTAGCATTACTGATGTTTTCCTGTATATAATCCCTTTTATATATATAGCAGTAGTGGAATTGAGTTGGAGGTTAAATATTTTTAGGAGCTTGTAATATCTGTATTTAAATATTTAATTTTCAGCATACAGACAGAGATTGCATGCCATCAGCTTAGTCATCTGCCAAGTTTTGAACAAGAGACCATGAAAATGTGTATTCAAAGGGTAGGAATCTTTACTTCAAATGTATTAGCAATTTTATTATAGTATTAACAACTTTAATGTCACAAAAACAAAAATATGTAATATATTTTTTTCACACCGTATGAAAATAGTTTTTCGACAATCACATACCCATTTTATCTAATCTTGCTGTATTGGTTACAGGAATCTTAGAGATAAAAAAACTTATTTGAAGTACTTGAAAAATAGGTTAAACCACTATAAAGAATATGGAAATGTGTGCCATAATAGAACAAAATTACATCTTTGTACTTGTATTTTTGATATCAAAATGAAAATTGGAATTTGTAATTCTTAACAGTGAAATAGCATGAAGATACCATACCAATAGACAAGGTTAACATTTATTACAATATTTACTGCATCACTAATTTTTTTAAAAAATATCTTGTAGAAGAAAATGTATTTGAAGAAATAAAAATATTTAACACTTTTTTGCTTGTTGTAATGGATTGATCTTCAGTGAATAGTAGTTAGTGTTTAATCTAGGAGAAATTTTGTCTTTCTAACCTTAGCTCCTTGGTATTCTTCTACGGTATATTTGTCTGTGACTTGTTGGGGATAAATAAACTGACAATCTACCTGATTTAAAAAATACTAAACCAATCAACAGCACTCTTGCTAAACAGTCTTGTACATTCAACAATGTTTCTCAGTCTTAGTGAAGTTGAGCCAAGCTGCATAGGAGTCAGCTGTACTAGGATTTGTCACAATCCTATTAATGGAAAGTTGTTACATGCTCTTTTGCATGCAACTGCCTGACATGAAAACATAGATTTATTGGGAGAATAGTTTTGCAGTGGGTGAAGAATTGTGAATATAGAGGGCAGTACAAGTTGAGAAAAGCTTATATTGTGAAAAAGTGTAATAATCTGTTAAAAATACATTTTCATTATAGGAAAATGTTAATATAATGTAATGTAAGTACAAAACCAGCCTTTCCATACTGATGAAATATATAAATTATTTATGTAAAATATAAAATAAAAATAGCTGGTATAATATAAAGATCCTGCAATTTTTTCTGCCTTAGTGAAATTCTTAATGCTATTGTTTTTTGCAATATGTTATTTGAAAATAAAAACATTACTTCAGGTAATATTTTATGTATTATAAACTTGTAATTATTCTTATCAATGTATATGTAATAGGGAATTAAAGTTTTAAAACATTATAGGGAGAATTTTTGTTCATCTTCTATCTTCAAGAGAAATAATATGTAAATTATTTCAATATTGCATACTTTACATATTTTCATCTGTAGGAGCTAAAACAGATGACCCTTCCAGGCTATCATTTGAGTAAGCTAGGTGAATACTAGTATCCTGTGGTAGACCCTTAGTCTGAAGAACATGCAGATCGTTCATTTGGATCTCTTGTGCCTCCACTGGGTCTTGCTAGTAGAGATTCCACATGGTGATGACAGTACAGTGCTGACGAAGGCTAGTTGGGAATTACAAAATGTAGTATTTCCTCTTTTGGATCGGGAATTCCAACAGAGGGCTATTGAGAAGACAAAATAAATCTGGTGAAATGGAGGATGATAATCAGATTATGGGAATGCCACTGATAATGGAAAGGAATATTGATGATAAGTATGTTAATTCTGTCAGTCAGGCAGTCAGAGATGAAGACAAGGGTATAGAAACTGAAGAAAATGAGACCACTGAATTAAACCGGTCACGTCCAGTGAGAAAAGTATTGTCCAAAAACCTGAAGGATAAGTCACATTGTGCTTCAAGCTCTGCATCAATGGTACCTGGAGAGTCTTCAACCATGGTTTCTGAATCTGTGTCAGTAACAGAAACTCCTGTTACTTTCTGCTCAGATATAGCATATACAAAGGTATTTAAAAATCTGTTTTATTTTATATAATAAAGACTTTTTTCTTAAATAGCTCACCCAACTGACTGCTCAAGTAAAAATTGTTGGCAGTTATGAGGAACACTACTTTTATTAGTTTAAAGATAGTAGATAAATGAGGTACAGTATATGTACAGTACCTTTGTTTTTTTATGTTTTCACAATAAGGTTAATATGTTTTTTAATATGTTGCTGTTTAAGTAGATTTTGGACTTTTGTTATCACCTTCTGAAGAAGCCTGTTGTATAAAAACTTTTGTGTTATTAATAGTTATGTTTTTTTTACATACATTAACTGTAAACTCATATGAAATCTTTATTAATTTTCTACATTTTTCTGCAGAACAAAAAATGCAGTAAAATCTGGAGAGCAGCTTTTAATTTTACTAAGTACTAGTGCAGTTGATAATGTCACCTGTGGCAGTGCTGTTTGTGATAGGTCTGACACTATCAGTCCCTTTTCTGGTGAATCCCATCCTGTCGAGTTTCCTGGAGCTCTTGTTCATCCAGCTGTACAACAGCTACAGGGAACACAGGATTCCTTACGTTCCACTCCTGTTTTATTCCATGATACTGAAGTCTCGAGTTTTATTGGTAGTGAACATGTTAGCAATACTGTAGATAATAGGTTGGAGTTTTTCTGGAAATGAATCTTAAGTGTTACATTATGGAAGACAACAAATACTGTTAGTACTGTTGAAAACAAGTAATACATTTCAACTTCAGAAAAAGTATTTTATAAAATATGTAATTTTTGTTTATTGTAAACATTTATCTGCATTCATAGACTACTTAATTGATTCTTTTATAAAATGGATCCTTGTTATTCATTCATGTGAAGAAGTATATGAATTATATTTTTAAAAGTCATATTCTTATATTTGACAATTTTAATATTCATTACGATTGCAAATCAGTTATAGGAAAATTAAAACTAGAAGTATTAACGACTTTCGACATTTAGAAGTATTTCATCAATATTAAATAAGTATAAGGACAGAGTATTATAATTAATTTTTCCTATTGCCAGTCATGTTTAGGTTATTTTTACCATATAAACATTATCGAATGTGAGTACACGTTGTGTTTCGTTAATAGATTGGTTACTTATTAAGCATTGTTTCAACATTATCAGCTTCTAAACCACTCTATATACAATTCAGCATGTATTCGTTTTCTTGCTAACGATATTTGCTTAGGGTACAAAGGGAACAGTAGTGATTCTGCAAGTGACAAATTGGTTGAATGTTCTTGACACCAGATGTCCTCTTATTTTGGTTTATTCTGAAAGTTCTGCAGGATTATGTTTATGTATACTGTCATATACGGTTAGTATGAAATGTTGGATGTGTACAAGTTTTTGCTCAGTTTTTCTTATGTTGAATCCAACAAATTAGTAATGTACGATCATTAATAGAAATCTTTAATCAGATTTCAGTATTGTGATGTGTTTCAGGTTTTGTTTTAGAATTAAAACTTTTTCATTGGTAACTGGAAAAGAACTTAATGGTAATGCAGTTTAGCCAAATGTGTGTATAATTTAGTGATTATTATATTAATCTAGTACTCGCAACCTATTAACACAGTTACGAGTATACTTATAACACGGAATTAAGCTTTGACACCCGTGGTGGGCAGGATAAAGATAACCCATTGTGTAGCTTTGTTTACCAACAGACAACAAGATTTAGTACTATATACCAGGAGTTATTAGAAGTTGGTAAAATAATTCCTTTTGAACGTTTTTTTCCTTTAAGTCATTCTATAAATTGTGTGTTACGTCTAAATATTGTTCTTATAATACAAATAACAGGAAATATTATGTAGTTACTTTGTGTATGGGTATATTTTGACTTTTGTTACCTTTACCATAATGTTGCTTATTTAAAACATTAATAATCATTTAAGATAGCAAAAAAATAATGAAAAGAGAAAGTCTTAAACTACATTTTTTTCAGAAAGTGTACTTTTCTTTTTTAATGTTTGTTATCAAACAAGCAATAATTTAGATTTTCTTGTTGGTATTTTTATGTGATTTTTTGCTCTGTTATGTTACAATGCTTTGAACAAAAGCACTGTTGCAGATCACAAATAAAGTCCATATATCTGTGCAGGTATTTTTTTTTAGCTTTTTAAGACTTTATAATAGCAGTATATTTGAAGAGTAGTTTAAAAACATGTTTTTAATTCAGTCACAGAGAACAAGAAGATGATGAGCTTCATCAGTGTAAGGAGATTTTTTCACAAGTTGTACAGATCGTTAAAGATATATGCAAAGTTGTAAATCGGGTAAATAGTTGGTGACATTTCATATTCTTTTTTAAGTATTATATTACTCATACATATAAACTGATATGTTCAATGAAATGACAAGTGAATTTTGTCTTGCAGCCAGTGAGATGTTCCACTTGAACTGTTGGTATATCCAGAGATTGCTAATTAATGCATAGAAGCTTATTTTTGGTATTTTAAACATGGAATTTATTTGTTGGTAAACAGGGTTTATGATCAAACAGGACTTTTTCATTAATATTTGAGTGTGTAATTTATTAATGTATAAACATTAATTAATTAACAAACATATCTAAAGGGGCTTATGTTTGTCACTGACTTTTATATATGTTTAACTATTTTACTATTATTTTTGTTATAAAGTAATTCTTTAGGAATATTTTTAAAATTTAAGTAAATAATACACTATCTCACTTAGCACGTATGTATGTAAACTAATAAAAGTTGATAAGTATAGTTTCTCTAACTTGTGACAGTTTGCAACAAGTGTCATTTACTTCTTGGCAGCATGAATATTTTAACACCAAGTCGTTTGTAATTTTCACTGTTTACTCAGTTTGATCACTTCAGAGCTATTTTAGCAATTCATAGCTTGATTTATTGCATATACAGTATACTTTTTATATATTATTATTTGAAGTTGAAATACATTTCCTCTGCAGATGTTATTTTTATATCATTCTGAATAGTATGTTTCTTTGAAGTGGAATAATGCATTTTGGGTTGGCATATCATTATTAAATGGGTATAACTAAGCTTGCAGAGAACAAAGTCTTATATTAGATATTACAATTATGTGAATTTTCACTCCTACATTTTTTTCTCCAGATCATTAATATTTTTTGTATTATCACAGACTCTTCTTCTTCAAGACTTGCATGAATCTCGTATGTGTAACCAGTTGCTGGTACCGGAAGCTAGTGAAGACCTATGGAAACAAGGAGGTTTCTTATCCTCAGGAGAGGCAGCCCATATGTATGGGCACAGTATGTTAGGAGCAGATGGTATATAGACCTTTTATTACCTACACCATCTACATGTGAAGTTCTGTGATCACTCTTACAAAAGTATTGTACAATTTCAATTTGTGCATTACTGATGGATTACTGCTTTTGTAAGTAATTTTATACATTATCTGTTTATAGTTTTACTAGTTATTATTAATTTCAACTTCACTCTGTAGAACACAATTATCCAGAACAACAAAGCGACTTAGAAGCCACCATGAAGTTTATGTCTGGAATGTTTGATTGTGGAGTCGTTTGGAAACTCGCATCACTCTTCCTCGTAGTTTGAATACAGGACCAGGTCACAGTGTCAAATATAACTTTAGTAATAGGTATAACTTAATGACTTATCATTATAACAATTTTTGAAGATATAAATCTTTAATTTACTTTTAAATAAATAAGCTGTAGCATTTAAGTTAAAAATACCTCATTTATATTTAGTCACATAATAGTACTAGAGAACATTTATTATGTTGAGAAGAGGTTAAAAAGGATTGAAATAAATTATTTAATAACCTGTTTTAATGATATAACAAACATAATAACAAAAGTATTATGTCCAGAGAACTTTTAAGGTACATGGAAATAGTGTGTGCATAGTTTTATTTTAAAAATTGATACTTGTTAAGACAGGCACTTAATTGTTTTTCTTCTATTATTATATTATGGACAGAAATAAGCTTATTTCTGTTCCTTATGTTATATTTTAATTATTATTTTCCGATTCTCCAACTTTCCAAATCTGAAATTTAAATTTGTGTTGAATAGGGATCCGAGCTCTCTGGGCAGTGCTAAATTCATTTTCTGTCAATAATAGGAAGAATATGTTTGTATATCAAGAAAGATTTGGATCAGTATTCTATCTGAGACACTTGCTGATATTGTTGTGTTCATTAAAGCACAAAAATTATTTATTTACTTTTAAATGTTTCATGATAAGAATCTTAGATTTAAGTTTTTTAAATTAGGTGAAGCATATACTATGACAGTATATTCTTGTATTTTTATATAATATTTTTAAAGTATTTTCTTTCTGTATATAAACTGACAGTGTTCATTGTTTATGAAACTATGTAATCAGGTATTTTAAGTGTCTTTATAGTTGAGTGTGTGGGAGATTGCAGTGTAATAGAGATATAAAATAGTGGAATATATAACTAACAAAAACACTTTTGCGTTGTTATAGATTGAATGAAACACTTTGTGAAGGACATTCAGGGTATGGACTTAGCAAGAGGAAAGACTCACTTTCAGGTTTGTGTTTTTATCAGTGTTTTTTAGAGACCTTTAAGACAACATTCTTAATATTATGTGATTCGACTGTGGTAGTAATGGGTCTTTTGTCTTACCATGTTCTATATATATCCTTTTATTATTTGTTTAGTAAGTATGTGTTGTATAATCATTACCTAAGTTAGATACAGATAATTGTAAAACTTTTTTGTGAGGAAGATATTTAGTGGGTTTGTACGTAAATCAAGCTTTCCAGTACACCCTTTTTTAAAATTTAGTATAGAAATTTGAATTGCTCACCAGTGTGGCTGAATCTGCTATAATATCCAGGCTTATGGAGAGTAAATTCTGTACCTTCTTCCTCCTTACAAAATTCCACACAACACATGATAGTGAATACATTTCTGGTTCTTAATTTTATAAAGGTGTCTTCTCCATTGATATCTTGCATTCTGTTGACAGATATTGTCAAATAATGCTTGTTAGTCACTATAAGATGTTTAAGTTAATATGAATAATTCTACTATTTTATGGAAGAGGGACAGTTCAGCCAACCTTCTAAACTCTGTATCTTCATAGCTGCTTACTATTAATAGACAAGTTCTTTTGGCAGTGAATTTTATTTTTGATGTTAATAAATCAAGATTTTGGGCTGTACCCTGTATACTGGAAATTGTGACATCCTTTTCTAGCCTACCTAATTACCACCCAAATTCAATTTAAGAGGGCCATCTTTTTAATCAAGTTTTATACATTTCTTTATTGGTATATTGAACTGTTTTTTTAGTTTAGTGTTGATGGTCATTTTTACCCTTAAATAAAAATATATTCAAAAATATCTGTTATACCTTTCAACTGATTTATGCTAAAATATTTAGATTAATATTACAAAACACAGATTTTTTTATGCATTTTTATTAAATAGAAACTGGTTTTAAGAAAATCTCCATTAAAAAGAGAAAAAGTGTGAATTTCTCTAATCCAAGAAGGTTTGTAATAATAATAAGCTTTGAATGCATTGTATCTTGAAGGTATCTTTAATATCGTTTTAAGAGAGTAACATCTCCATGAAGGGATGGTATAATCACTGTTACTTGTGAGACTATGCATATTTATTTTACAGACCAAGAATGTAAGAATTACTAACTTCAGTATATTAAGAGACAGTTGTCCTCAGACTTTTTTATTATTATTATTATTATTCTTTACATACTCAAAGTAAATTATTCTTATGTGAGATCAGTGGTTAACTTAATTTGAATGATTATTCATATCTGGATTATTTCATTTGGTTCATATATTGGCTAAACTTCTCTGTTAAGAGAAACAGTTTCACATGAAATTCCTTCTATAAAATGCTTAACAGTTTAGTTTTTGAATGGTAATTTTCATTGTATCTATGATAGTACTAAACTTAATTATACAGGATGAGGAGGCTGATCGTGGAGATCACATAACTTTACAAACTTTCTTGTTGGGGCAAAAGGACCTGTAATTATTCCAGTATGTTTAGCTATGTTTCTTACTTTGATAAACAGTTGTTGTTCAAAAATGTGGTTGTATTAATATTTGGCTTGTAAATCTTTGTAACTTTATAAGTCTAGTATATTATTTGTTTTTGAATTTTGCACAAAGTTACATGAGAGCTTCCCTAATTTAGAGGGAGGGCATCACCACCCACTGCCAATGTTTGGGCTACTCTTTTACCAACAAATAGTGGGATTGACTGTTACTTTATAACATCCCCATGGCTGAAAGGGCAAGCATATTTGGGGCAACGAGGATTTGAATCCGTGACTCTCAGATTACGAGTCAAACACCTTAACGCACCAGGCCAGGCCGGGCCCCGTGTAGTATATTATTTTGTTAATAATGCTGGTTTTATTGCACGGATTGTTTTTTGTTTTTCCCTAACCACAGCTTTAACATTGTGAATAAGGGAGATGGTACAGAGTGGTCTGGGGTTTGGTGTTGGGACTATGTTCCTTTCCTAAGTGCTGTGCTGTGCAAATTGTTCTGCTTCTGTTAAGAATATTTAAGATATTTCTCTTTGAAATGTTCATTGTTTTGACTTTACAGTGTTTAATGATCTTGTTGTTATACAAGTATTTTACCTTGCAAATGACTGGTAATATAATCTTAAGTGTGAGCCTACCAGTGACAAATTTCACTGTTGAATTGTTTGAAATTTGCTATGAGTAAACTGGTAGACAACTGCCAGGGAAGTAAAATCAAGAAAAGTTATAGTATTTTACATTCAACAGAATAAAATAGCTCGTGCTCATTTTATACACTTCACTGTGTCTTGCTGATCAAGATATTTTCATAGGCATGGATACTGGAAGGTAATATTCTAAATATAGAACAAGTGTGTATATTTCCAGAAACTACAGAAATCTATACTTATGATAAGACAAGATGCAGGTATTAGCTGCACCAGGGATAGCATTTTAAAATCTTGCTTATGTCAGCATAATGCCTGAAGTGGGCCCTATTATTCTAATATACAAATCATTCAAATATAATATGATTAAATCAGTTTTGAACGAGACTATGTATTTTTCCACTATTTAGGTAATTTACAAGTGATCTTGGTTCATTGGACATACCTTATATCTTTGAAGTTATGAATGACTGTTAACTACAGTTTTAGTAAATTGCACAAAATATCAGTTATTGTTAAGGAAATTTTTACTAAATATTTGTCTGTAGATTTCCAATACCTTTGCTAAGTTGGTCTCAGAGATAAGTGACTTTGTGCTAATAATAAAAATACTTCTTTTCATTTTACAGTTATTTTCTTTCATAACCTTTAGAACCTCCTTAATGAATATCAAAACTTTATTTTGATAAAACATTATTCTCTCTTATTTTCATTATTCTAATACTAACTGTAGTGAAATTGTTTTTGTATAGTAGTTAAATGAAAATTTAAGATACAAAGTACATTGAATAACACCATTTATTTTTCTGCACTGGTTGCAGAATTTTTCAGAACTTTTGAAATTAACTATCTTAACAGCTGTAACAGGTAACCTTTTACCTTCTGCTTTCTGCCATTTTTATAATGGCTGCTATGACACATAACCCAGAACCATGACTGGAAAAGCCAACTTCAGGTGACTGACGGTGGTTCTTGAACTTACCTGTTAGTCTTCCTGGCGGGTTATGATCATTACCATTTTGCTAGAGTAAGTACTTTACAACTTCTTTTACTCTGCTTTCTCTCTTAACATTGTAGACTAGGTGTCAGCATTGGTTTTATACTTTTTCTGTTTTTCAATGATGTTTTGTTTTACCTTCATTTCCTTTTATGTATTTTACTCCATTTACTTTATTTATACCTTTTTACTGGACATTTGGTGCAGATAGCCTAGCTGCTTTGTGCCATAAAACACTAAATCAATCAATCAATTCTTTTCATTTTATTAGCATAACTTGGGATGCAAGAGTAGTAGTCTTCCTCTGACAAAATCAAGAAACCCAAGCAGATCTCATTAGCTGCTTATTGAGAGCTAATTTAAGAAGCTCATGTATTGGTTTTATGTTATCAGGTTATGGAGGTCCTGAAATGTTTGGACATTTTGTTTTACTGACATGTTGTTCAGCTAAGCCAAGAAATTAGTTTTGTCAAAAAATATAAAATGTTTATACATAAAAAGAAGGATTTGATTACTGACTGCTTTCTACAACTCATCTGTACTAAAAAGCTAAAGATGTTCTTCTGTTAGCCTCATTGAGTCTCAGAAATTTACATGTTCATGAAATAATTCAGGTAGCTTTCAAATATATATTTTAAAACACAAAAATGTATTGGTTACTGCAATAAAATTCCCCAAAATAGCTGTAATGTCATGTGAAAAAGTTAGGACACCCTGTGAAAGCCTGTGTATTTGTGTAACATTTTTGGATATATAGATATTTAATCTCAATTTCAACAATACTGATAGATTTAATTTTCTTTAATCTTTTTCATACCATTCCCCAGTGTCACAATGATATATCTGTGAAATTACATGCAGCTTGCTTTAACTTACAAATTATGTTACCCATGAGCTATTACAACTTGTTCTTGTGCCTTTAGAACCATTTTTTATATTATAATTTTACTTACTCTAATCTTAACTAACCTAACAAATACACCTATATTTACATGTCAATTACTTTTACACTTATGCCTAAATAACAAACATTAAAAAAAGAAATAAAGTACTCAACTAATCTCCTGTTTTTCTTGAACTTTTCTATTTGTTAGCTCTGTAACCAAACAAATTTCATACTTTTTGAGGGGTGGTGGATAAAATAGGGTTGATGAGTTGGTTTGTAGACGTTTTTGAATTTCACACAAAGCTACTCGAGGACTATCTATGCTAGCCGTTCTTAATTTAGGACTGTTGTATAAAGAGTATTATGTAGCCATCACATTATAATGCCCCATGACTGAAAGAGCAAGCATGTTTGGAATGACGGGGTTGCGAACCCACAACCCTCAGATTACGAGTCGCACGCCTTAACACGCTTGGCCATGCTGGGCCCATAAAAAGCTAGCATGTTTTGTGTGTAATATTTTACATTACTGGTAGTTTCATTACTACCACAATACAAATCTGTGTATTGATTATTGAAGGATCTATGTAGATGGCCTAGTGGTTATTATATCCAAACTTTGAATATGAGAATTCATGATTTATGACATGTCACAGAAACAAACTTGTTTACATACTTTGAGGCCATGGGTGCACTATGACAGTGATCATCAAATCCCATTCCTTGGTCAGACAGGGTTATCACAAGAGTTGATAACCTTTTTGTTTATCTTTTGAATATTAGGGAAGGATGTGAAAAAAATGACCCATTATGTGCATGATTCTAAAACAAACAAAATATTGTTGTATATGAATTTCATGTTATACTTTGTCTTTATAACCAGTTTGTATAAATGTCAGATAAAAAGGCTAGTTATGTTTTTAAACTTCATGTGCCTTCATAACTAGTCTTTTAAAATTACATTAGTGAATGCTTTGTATTGAACGAGGTTGTGTATTGCCTTCAATATATTTTTAACTTTATATTAATGTCACTCTGTTCCAGACTTGCTTTAGTTTTGTTATATTTGTAATATCGTAATTGTATAGGAATTGGTATTGGATTTACCAAATAATTTATTTGTATTACCTAGCAATATTATTTTTGAGATTTCGAAAAATTTGTAAAGTATAATTTGATATAAAAAAATTAGGAGATTTTTGCAAACTGTAACAAAACAATATTGGACTTGTAAAACATACATTGAGAATAGTCCATAAATTCACTGTTAGCATTAGTTAAGGCTGTCACCGAGTGTAATGTAACATGATAAAAATTACACTTCTATTAAACAGCTGTGTGTTAAAATTCCATGAAGTATATGTTCATCACTGTAATGTTTTTCTCAAGAACAAGTAGCAAAAAAATTGCAATGGTTTGTTTACAAATGTAAAATCAATCAAAAAGGCATAATTGACGAGAACTTGATTGAGGGTCTTAACTTAAGAGAGAAATATGTGAAGAATAGAAATAAATTAATATATTTTTGTATTTTATAATTTGTTAGAAGTACTTACTCTTTTTCATGTTTCTGTCAAACCTTTTTCTGTTTAAGAATAAGGCATACAGGATGATAGCTGTTTGTATGTGTTGTTCATATAATCCATAGCATACCCATATCTGCAGGTTTGCACTTGACTTGGCTACACATATAGTGTATATCAACTTCATTGATTTACTTCTATTGCTGTTTAGCCATAACTAACTTTTAAAAAAAAAAGTATATGCTTATACTTTTACAAAAAGCTTCTCCTAACATCCCATAAAAATTAAAGCACTAGATGATGACACAGAAAGAAGCTGAGCTATAAATACATCAGTACCTTAAAACGATTCTCTGCCTTACTGTCAGTATATTTGGGATTTTTCAAGAAACTGAGCAAATTCTGTCACAAGAAAATTTCCACAGCATGAAGATGAGTTTAGAGTAGGAATGGTAAAATGAAATACTGCAGAAATATCTAATAACAATCTATATCTATATACAAACTTCTAACATTATTTAATAATCAATATATTGTTGTATTTGTCTACTATTGTATTTTCAATCTGATCTGGTGCTCCTTTGCATGAAGGTGCATGAAACATTACATAGTTATACATTTCTTTAACTTCGGAGAACATTTTTTCTTTATTTTTCTTACATTTCAGCCAGAAATAAACAAAAAATAGTTCAACAACTGAAAAAAAAAAAAAATATTACACTGAATTATCCCTTCACCAAAGCAGCAGTATTTATTTCTTGTGCAAAAAATTTTGTTGTAACACTGAAGTTTTTCCAATGTAGTTTCAAAATCACTGTAATTAAATTAAATTTGGGTGGAAATTAGGTAGGCTAGAAAAGGATGTCACAATTTCCAGTATACAGGGTACAGCCAAAAATCTTGATTTATTAACATCAAAAACAAAATTCATGGACAAAAGAACTTGTCTATTAATAGTAAGCAGCTATGAAGATACAGAGTTTAGAAGGTTGGCTAAACTGTTCCTCTTCCATAAAATAGTAGAATTATTCATATTAACTTAAACACCTTATAGTGACTATATCTGTCAACAGAATGCAAGATATCAATGGAGAAGACACCTTTATAAAATTAAGAACCAGAAATGTATTCACTATCATGTGTTGTGTGGAATTTTGTAAGGAGGAAGAAGGTACAGAATTTACTCTCCATAAGCCTGGATATTATAGCAGATTCAGCCACACTGGTGAGCAATTCAGATGTCACAAGAGGTTTAAATTTCTATACTAAGAGTGATCACAGAACTTCACATGTAATAAAAGGTCTATATACCATCTGCTCCTAACATACTGTGCCCATACATATGGGCTGCCTCTCCTGAGGATAAGAAACCTCCTTGTTTCCATATGTCTTCACTAGCTTCCGGTACCAGCAACTGGTTATACATACGAGATTCATGCAAGTCTTGAAGAAGAAGAGTCTTGATAATACAAAAAATATTAATGATCTGGAGAAAAAAAATGTAGGTGTGAAAATTCACGTAATTGTAATATCTAATATAAGACGTTGTTCTCTGCAAGCTTAGTTATACCCATTTAATAATGATATGCCAACCCAAAATGCATTATTCCACTTCAAAGAAACATACTATTCAGAATGATATAGAAATAACATCTGCAGAGGAAATGTATTTCAACTTCAAATAATAATATATAAAAAAGTATACTGTATATGCAATAAATCAAGCTATGAATTGCGAAAATAGCTCTGAAGTGATCAAACTGAGTAAGCAGTGAAAATTACAAACGACTTGGTGTTAAAATATTCATGCTGCCAAGAAGTAAATGACACTTGTTGCAAACTGTCACAAGTTAGAGAAACTATACTTATCAACTTTTATTAGTTTACATACATACGTGCTAAGTGAGATAGTGTATTATTTACTTAAATATTCCTAAAGAATTACTTTATAACAAAAATAATATTAAAATAGTTAAACATATATAAAAGTCAGTGACAAACATAAGCCCCTTTAGATATGTTTGTTAATTAATTAATGTTTATACATTAATAAATTACACACTCAAATATTAATCAAAAAGTCCTGTTTGATCATAAACCCTGTTTACCAACAAATAAATTCCATGTTTAAAATACCAAAAATAAGCTTCTATGCATTAATTAGCAACATCTGGATATACCAACAGTTCAAGTGGAACATCTCACTGGCTGCAAGACAAAATTCACTTGTCATTTTATTGAACATATCATTTTATATGTATGAGTAATATAATACTTAAAATAATATGAAATGTCATCAACTATTTACCTGATTTACAACTTTGCATATATCTTTAACGATCTGTACAACTTGTGAAAAAATCTCCTTACACTGACGAAGCTCATCATCTTCTTGTTCTCTGTGACTGAATTAAAAACATGTTTTTAAACTACTCTTCAAATATACTGCTATTATAAAGTCTTAAAAAGCTAAAAAAAAATACCTGCACAGATATATGGACTTTATTTGTGATCTGCAACAGTGCTTTTGTTCAAAGCATTGTAACATAACAGAGCAAAAAATCACATAAAAATACCAACAAGAAAATCTAAATCAGAGCTTGTTTGATAACAAACATTAAAAAGAAAAGTCCACTTTCTGAAAAAAATGTAGTTTAAGACTTTCTCTTTTCATTATTTTTTTGCTATCTTAAATGATTATTAATGTTTTAAATAAGCAACATTATGGTAAAGGTAACAAAAGTCAAAATATACCCATACACAAAGTAACTACATAATATTTCCTGTTATTTGTATTATAAGAACAATATTTAGATGTAACACACAATTTATAGAATGACTTAAAGGAAAAAAAACGTTCAAAAGGAATTATTTTACCAACTTCTAATAACTCCTGGTATATAGTATTAAATCTTGTTGTCTGTTGGTAAGCAAAGCTACACAATGGGTTATCTTTATCCTGCCCACCACGGGTGTCAAAGCTTAATTCCTTGTTATAAGCCCAGACTCGTAACTGTGTTAATAGGTTGCCAGTACTAGATTAATATAATAATCACTAAATTATACACACATTTTGCTAAACTGCATTACCATTAAGTTCTTTTCCAGTTACCAATGAAAAAGTTTTAATTCTAAAACAAAACCTGAAACACATCACAATACTGAAATCTGATTAAAGATTTCTATTAATGATCGTACATTACTAATTTGTTGGATTCAACATAAGAAAAACTGAGCAAAAAAGTTGTACACATCCAACATTTCATACTAACCGTATATGACAGTATACATAAACATAATCCTGCAGAACTTTCAGAATAAACCAAAATAAGAGGACATTTGGTGTCAAGAACATCCAACCAATCCGTCACTTGCAGAATCACTACTGTTTCCTTCGTACCCTAAGCAAATATCGTTAGCAAGAAAACGAATACATGCTGAATTGTATATTGAGTGGTTTAGAAGCTGATAATGTTGAAGCAATGCTTAATAAGTAACCAATCTATTAACGAAACACAACGTGTACTCACATTCCAATAATGTTTATATGGTAAAAATAACCTAAACATGACTGGCAATAGGAAAAATTAATTATAATACTCTGTCCTTATACTTATTTAATATTGATGAAATACTTCTAAATGTCTAAAGTCGTTAATACTTCTAGTTTTAATTTTCCTATAACTGATTTGCAATCGCAATGAATATTAAAATTGTCAAATATAAGAATATGACTTTTAAAAATATAATTCAAATACTTCTTCACATGAATGAATAACAAGGATCCATTTTATAAAAGAATCAACTAAGCAGTCTATGAATGCACATAAATGTTTACAATAAACAAAAATTACATATTTTATAAAATACTTTTTCTGAAGTTTAAATGTATTACTTGTTTTCAACAGTACTAACAGTATTTGTTGTCTTCCATAATGTAACACTTAAAATTCATTTCCAGAAAAACTCTAACCTACCATCTACAGTATTGCTAACATGTTCACTACCAATAAAACTCGAGACTTCAGTATCATGGAATAAAACAGGAGTTGAACGTAAGGAATCCTGTGTTCCCTGTAGCTGTTGTACAGCTGGATGAACAAGAGCTCCAGGAAACTCAACAGGATGAGATTCACCAGAAAAGGGACTGATACTGTCAGACCTATCACAAACAGCACTGCCACAGGTGACATTATCAACTGCACTAGTACTTAATAAAATTGTAAGCTGCTCTCCAGATTTTACTGCATTTTTGTTTTGCAGAAGAATGTAGAAAATTAATAAAGATTTCATATGAGTTTACAGTTAATGTATGTAAAAAAAACATAACTATTAATAACACAAAAGTTTTTATACAACAGGCTTCTTCAGAATGTGATAACAAAAGTCCAAAATCTACTTAAACAGCAACAGTCTGAGATAAAGCATTATCTCAGACTCAAATGTATTAAAAAACATATTAACCTTATTGTGAAAACATAAAAAACAAAGGTACTATATATATACTGTACCTCATTTTTCTACCATCTTTAAACTACTAAAAGTAGTTTTGCTCATGACTGCCAACAATTTTTACTTGAGCTATTTAAGAAAGAAGTCTTTATTATATAAAATAAAACAGATTTTTAAATACCTTTGTAAATGCTATTTCTGAGCAGAAAGTAACAGGAGTTTCTGTTACTGACACAGATTCAGAAACCATGGTTGAAGACTCTCCAGGTACCATTGATGCAGAGCTTGAAGCACAGTGTGACTTATCCTTCAGGTTTTTGGACGATACTTTTCTCACTGGACGTGACCGGTTTAATCCAGTGGTCTCATTTTCTTCAGTTTCTATACCCTTGTCTTCATCTCTGACTGCCTGACTGACAGAATTAACATACTTATCATCAATATTCCTTTCCATTATCAGTGGCATTCCCATAATCTGATTATCATCCTCCATTTCACCAGATTTATTTTGTCTTCTCAATAGCCCTCTGTTGGAATTCTGATCCAAAAGAGGAAATACTACATTTTGTAATTCCCAACTAGCCTTCGTCAGCACTGTACTGTCATCACCATGTGGAATCTCTACTAGCAAGACCCAGTGGAGGCACAAGAGATCCAAATGAACGATCTGCCGTTCTTCAGACTAAGGGTCTACCACAGGATACTAGTATTCACCTAGCTTACTCAAATGATAGCCTGGAAGGGTCATCTGTTTTAGCTCCTACAGATGAAAATATGTAAAGTATGCAATATTGAAATAATTTACATATTATTTCTCTTGAAGATAGAAGATGAACAAAAATTCTCCCTATAATGTTTTAAAACTTTAATTCCCTATTACATGTACATTGATAAGAATAATTACATAAAATATTACCTGAAGTAATGTTTTTATTTTCAAATAACATATTGCAAAAAACAATAGCATTAAGAATTTCACTAAGGCAGAAAAAATTGCAGGATCTTGTATATTATACCAGCTATTTTTATTTTATATTTTACACAAATAATTTATATATTTCATCAGTATGGAAAGGCTGGTTTTGTACTTACATTACATTATATTAACATTTTCCTATAATGAAAATGTATTTTTAACAGATTAATACACTTTTTCACAATATAAGCTTTTCTCAACTTCTACTGCCTTCTATATTCACAATTCTTCACCCACTGCAAAACTATTCTCCCAATAAATCTATGTTTTCATGTCAGGCAGTTGCATGCAAAAGAGCATGTAACAACTTTCCATTAATAGGATTGTGACAAATCCTAGTACAGCTGACTCCTATGCAGCTTGGCTCAAGTTCACTAAGACTGTGAAACATTGTTGAATGTACAAGACTGTTTAGCAAGAGTGCTGTTGATTGGTTCAGTATTTTTTAAATCAGGTAGATTGTCAGTTTATTTATCCCCAACAAGTCACAGACAAATACCGTAGAAGAATACCAAGGAGCTAAGGTTAGAAAGACAAAATTTCTCCTAGATTAAACACTAACTACTATTCACTGAAGATCAATCCATTACAACAAGCAAAATGTGTTAAATATTTTTATTTCTTCAAATACATTTTCTTCTACAAGATATTTTTTAAAAAAATTAGTGATGCAGTAAATATTGTAATCAATGTTAACCTTGTCTATTGGTATGGTATCTTCATGTTATTTCACTGTTAAGAATTACAAATTCCAATTTTCATTTTGATATTAAAAATACAAGTACAAACATGTAATTTTGTTCTATTATGGCACACATTTCCATATTCTTTATAGTGGTTTAACCTATTTTTCAAGTACTTCAAATAAGTTTTTTATCTCTAAGATTCCTGTAACCAATACAGCAAGATTAGATAAAATGGGTATGTGATTGTAGAAAAACTATTTTCATAAGGTGTGTAAAAAATATATTACATATTTTTGTTTTTGTGACATTAAAGTTGTTAATACTATAATAAAATTGTTTATACATTTGATTAGTAAAGATTCCTACCCTTTGAATACACATTTTCATGGTCTCTTGTTCAAAACTTGGCAGATGACTAAGCTGATGGCATGCAATCTCTGTCTGTATGCTGAAAATTAAATATTTAAATACAGATATTACAAGCTCCTAAAAATATTTAACCTCCAACTCAATTCCACTACTACTATATATATAAAAGGGATTATATACAGGAAAACATCAGTAATGCTAACACACACACACAATATATATATATATATATTGTAGTGAAATTAAATAATTACATCTAAATGAAGCCAAATGAGTAAACAAAATCATGAGGAACAACTCCATTAAAAACAGCCTCTGATTAATTATATTATAACCATAAATTTTAAGCCATAAACAATACACATTAAAATTAAACAAAATATATGCTGCATATTTTTAAAACGATCCTACAGTACAAGCTTAAACACAGGATTATAAATCGTATCCTACGTTTTGGAGATTACTGAAAAAGTAGGACCCACATTGAAGTGAGGATACACCATCAATCAGTCTTAACCTCCATTTCACTAGTCTCACATAAGAAGATTAGAAATTGGAGAGAGAGATGTGGGTGCTCAAGCCCACAATGTCCCACATCTTTTTTCACCTTTCACTGCTTGCAGACAGTTGTGAGAAGGTGACTGTTCTCCCAAGTTAAAATGAGAACAAAAAAAACATAAACATAAAAACATGAAAAATAAAAAATAAAAATAAGTTACAACAATTTGAAATAAGTAAGATAAAACTTCTCTTGAAGTTAGCATTCCTGCCCCCAGTATGGTAGAGGCACTAATTAACATGACATCAGTGAAGTAATAGTTTACTGTGATTGTCATGTTTTTATATGCAGCTTAAGGTGAATATCTGCATAAAGTTGTGCCAAGTTTTAGATGACCTTATTTTTCTAACCAAAAACAATGTTTAGTAGAATTTAGTAAAAAATACATACATAGAATCAGGTTAACTGCTAAAGTACTCATCAGTTTTTATAAAAATACTGTAAACAAGGTTGTTTACTCTGAACGAGATGCTGACAAATCATCCTCGTCTTCATCAATAGATTTCAAAGGTTCAGACTCTGGCATTGGTGAGGTGCTACAATAGGACACTGTATGCACAGTATTATCCCATTCTACCAGTTCCTCCATTTCAGGATGTAAAGTCAAGCACAACACATCAAGTGTTATCTGAAGATCATCCAGAACAATATTGGAGCCAGGCTCCTCTAATGACGAAATTACTTCCCCCTAAAGAATAAACACATTGTCTGTAATTTTTTCCATGTATTCCTATCAAATCTTTCACACTAAAAAAAAATAAAATTCTATTATGCCCTGCTTCTCTTTAATCATGACTACTAATAACATCAGTTATGAAGCTACTGTATTAAAATACCACATACTCAATGCACAAAAACTATAAAAATTACACAAACGAACTAATAAAATTTGAGAAACATGAATGGGTAACAAAAAAAACAACTTTAAAGTAAGTTTAAACAGTAAATAAATGTACTTGCCTTGAACTGGATTCCTCATCATCAGTTTGAAGCTAAATTTTAAACAAATGAGGTTTGGATTCATTAGTAAAAACTATGTATTACTTTACAATGTTGATGCATTTAAATGATACAGGTCACAATTAGGTTCAAACTATGGCTTATGCATTAATATTCTACACTGTCATTTTCAAATATACTTATATTAGTTGATTTCAAGAGGATTTGAAGTTCCTCATTTAAACTTAGTGAATAAAGTTATGGAAATAAATACAACATTAAGAAACAATTTTTTACCTGAAAAATTTGATTCAAGTAAACTTAGGAGCTTATTTAGATCTACGAACTTACAAAAGGCTGAACTATAATGGCAGTATACGATGATATAAATGCACATATTAGTACGTGGGGTAAATCCTTTGCAAAACACCTGGATAACATAATGCACATAAACTATTAATGAAATCTTTATCCAAATGCTCTGTAGCATGTCACACAATGCTAAGGATTGCTTGGTTGCCTGTTTATTTATGTAAATCTATGTTCCGTCAGTATTATACCACTAGAAGTTACTCTGTTGCTAAGCAGATGGTTTTACTACAGGCAGGCAGTGTTAACTAAGGTTAATGATGCAAAGGCAGATGGTATTTCTATAAATGCATAGTTCAACAGGGTGAGGATCTCAACATGTAATTAGACCAACAACAATGAGGTCTAGATTTATTTATGTGTCCTAAAAAGTTACAAATAAACCCGTTATGTTTACAAAATAGCTATTATATAAGGCACTATTAGATATTTGCTTTTATTAAACATACTATCTTAATTTAACCATTATAAATTGCTCATCTTCATTAAAGTATGCACATCTGACCAAAATGTTTATGGTTTAAAATATTTTATATATGTACAAAACACTCTGGATTCTTACAATACATTTAAATTCCTGATTTTAGGCTATTACTTACAAAAACACAAAATTGTAGAACACAGTATCTTCCCAAGACAGGTGGGCAGGGATTTTAAAGAACAGTTTCCAACATTATGATTTGTTCGAACTGAGCATGTAGAATGAACAAAAAGTGGTGGAATAGAAACTCCTACATTCTGCTGAATATTCTTCTCATCTTCATCCTCAAGTGAAGATAAGGCAGACTGCCTACCAATACTTGTGTCCTCTGACAAACTGCTAGCTTCTTCACAAGAGGGTGGTGCTTCACTCTCTTTAGGTGGAAAATCTAAAGTTATGAAAATTATTTTAAGATCACAAAGAAATAGGAAAACTTCCATTAATATTTATATTTCACAATAACAACTCGCATTGAAATTATTCACACATGTACCTATTTTCCTTTCAAATATAATAAAAACATCAAATATAAATCACATTATATATTCATTATGAATAAAAAAATTAAAGTAAAAATACTGTAAATTGCAATTCTTTTTATTACTTAAAGAACACTTTCATCCACCTGCCAAAAACAAAACTTTAAAGGGTAAAAATGTGGTAACTAATACTCCACTTGCTCGAAAGAACTTCCCACAATTATTACTAACAACAAATATACAAGGAGAGAGGAGGGATATGAATGATATGGTAGTCTTGTGGTTTATTTTAATATTAACATTGCATTTAAATTGAACACATCAAAAGTATTACTATGCAGTTTTTCACAGTTGGTTCTGTTGCAGTTTCATGTTTGTTTCCTTTAATTTTACACAAAACTTTCAGCATCAGCAGTCTCTAATTTTGAAGACATTGGCTACAAAGTAGGCAAATAATCAACTTTGTGAAATATTTTAAACTGTTGCCAGCTAACTTGATAATGTATTAATCCTCCATTACTAACAAGTGATATTCATTTCCAATATTTTATTACATATACATACCAACTTTTCCAATTCCATGAACTTGTAATACTATACACTGTTGGTTCTTCCTTGTTGTTGAAGCTCTAGATGATATACAAATGTTGTCCAGGTTTGTGTCATGGTCTGAGAACCCTGAACCAAAGCGAGGTCAAAAGTCCTGAATTACAGTATCAAAATAGTTGTTATTCTCTTTGGCTTAGAGAGATTTACTTAACTTATTCACAAAACATGGTTATATTTTCTAGGGAAAGATAATTAGTAAAATAAGTTATGACTATAACAGTTTTAGTCTATATGATTTCAGTTATCAATCCTGAGAGTGAAACCTGTAAAACTAAGCACAATTTAGCATAAACATCAACTGTTACAGTCTGCACATCATCCCTTATTTCTGTTTTATTTTAATAAAGATTTTGTTAATTGTACACACTTGCCCAATCCCCCTTATTTTAGTGTATATACTAAAAAACTTGTTAAATACAGTACCCCACACTTCCTGGACAAATTTGCTGTTATCAGTGGATCCAATTCACTGATCACATCAAAGTATCACACACGTACACTACATTATTTTTTTCTTTGTTTCTTTTACATATCCAATCCATACCATGTATTCAACCTAGAATTTGAATTAGGATATAATCAAAGCCAAATCACAATGACCATATAGACAATATAAGAATGAGATGATTTAAATTGTTACCAGTCTTATATCAAGAGAATATTGTACACACACTAGTTTAGAATTAAACAAGTAATGCTGTCATCAGTAGCATACATATAACAAGATATAGTTGAATTATTATTATACTAGCATATACCTAGGATAAAGACACCAACCAAATGAATTGTAATAAAAATAATTATAAGTAAACAGCAAAACAAATCAGAGTAAAAATAATATACCTGTTAAAAAATAAATATGGACTTCATACTACAACAAAAATTTTATAGGAGAGAGTGCAGCTGTGAAAATTGTCCATTGTTTGAAATAACTTCTCTCACATTCTTTTACACTGGGCATAAACGTTCAGTAACATATATGTATTTTAAATATACTCATTACCAGTCAAGAACATGCAAATAAATTTCAACCTTAAATATATACAACACAGTAGGACTGCTCATAATAAACCAAATACATTTTTATGCATTTTGCATTCAACTAAAACAAGAGACTATCTACTATTTCATTAATTAGCTCATTTTTTTTAAAGAATTACATTACAACAAAGTGTAGTTCTTACATTAAACTCTTCTTCGTCACCTGCAAGTTTTTTCTGTGGATTACTTGAAACTAAAGAACTGGGAGAATCTAAAGTATTTATTGTACAAGAAATATTATTCATACAATGATTAGAATTTTGCTCAATGAAAGTTATCACAAACTTCTAAATTTTTTCCTCAATGAAAAATGTAAATTCATATTTAATAAATGATTATCCATCTCTTGCATACGTCCATAGAAATTCTTAATAAATTTTGAAATTAGTACTCAACTTCTTAAAACATTGCTATTACATCATTTAAATAATTACACACATTATCTTGTAAAATATCTATCCAAAGTATATTTTCACATAACTACAAAGGTACTTCTTGAGAAAAAAAAACTAAAAATAAATACTTTTCTTGAAACTTATGGTTATAGCCAAAACAACTTTTTTCCCTTAAAATTAACAGTAGGGTCCAGAACCCCATTAGCTTTTTCAAATGATTTTTTCTCAACTAGTTATGCATCTAATTCTTGTGGAATCACAACAATGTTCCTAATACATGATACAAGTAACAAAAAATATATGAAATTAAAAACACCATTATCATTAATCCCACTGTTTAAGATTAGGACTTGCAAAACCTATAGCGCAATGTGATCACAATAATGAACAATTTGTAAACAGGTTGGTTATTTGGGGATACATTAATTGCTACCCTATAAGTATCATTATAAGAACTAAGGATTGCTTGGATTATATGAAATAATTTACTTAAATGTTTTGAAACTTAAGTTACTATGTTGAAGTCTTTTCAAATTATAAATACCCAGATATTATCTCAAGATCACTAAGTATGGAATACTTTAAAAGTAAACTTGGTCAGTAAACTATATTCAAAACATCTATAAACAAGTTACTGAAACAACTAATCAAGAACATATTCCCAGGTTTACATAGTGTCTGATACAGTTCAAGATTCATGGTAGAAATAACAATGTTTGCTAGCTTTTTTCATCTTGTACTGAGGAATGAGTGAAGAAAGAGACAGAGTTACCAATCCAATATTAATTTACTGCAAAAAAGATGTGTCTAAATAATGGTACTAGATTGCATTTCACCAAAATAAAATTCAAATATTGATATCAAAATAAGAAGTTAACAGAGCATAAGAGGAAACATACATACAACATCCATCTATCAATATCAAGATATGTCTAACTGACAATAAGATGATTTCAAATTTTACAAAAAGCCTTATTTTAAAACAGTCAATATTTAGCACAAAGTATAAGCTGCTCCGACCTTATACTACCGGTTACTAAAAAATGTAAACCTAAAAAAAACCTTTCAAATTTTAAAAAAATCTCAGAGCAAAAACAAGGATATAGAAGTGACAAAGTTCAAAGGATGTTATTTAGCTCTCTCACTATGGCTGAATCAAAGTGTCAATTTTTTCCAGTACATTTGATATCTAACTAAATCACTTTATTACCAATGTATGTCAATGAACCTAACATAAAAATATATTTATAATTTAATTTTATATTATTGGAGTTTCCACTTTTTAATTTCAAAAATATCTAAAAACTTATCAATAGTTTTTCCATGTCACATTTTCAACATGAAAATTTTCTAACTTCAATAATGGGTTTCTACACTTTCCAACCACATAAAACCAAAAAACATGCATTATCAAAAGCAATTATTTAAATTCTATGCAGAACCCACACACCCTCTCTCCAATTTTTGAGTTTGTTTGCTAAGTTTACATGATTATAAACATATACAGTAGGAGGAGCAAATTATCCTGTACATACAGTCATGTGAGAAAGTTAGAACACCCTATGAAAGCCTGTGTATTTTTGTAACATTTTTGGATATTTAGATATTTAATCTCAATTTTAACAATACTGAGATATTATAGGAATATAACTAAACAATTAAAACTGAAGAAAAGACTATTCAAGATCTTCTGTAAATGTACTTCTACAAAAATGCATATTCTAACTCAGGGAAAAAGCACACCTCCACATTTATTCCAACTTAAAATGACTCAACCCACACACAGATGCATATGATCAGAAGATCACTATTCAGCATTTTGAATGAGACTTGCCCTATTTAAACCTCAGACATATAGTTTGGTGTGCTCCTGGCTGTTGAAGTGAGAGTGAGCACCATGGTGAGAGCAAAAGAGCTGTCTGAGGCCTTGAGAAAGAAAATTGTAGCAGCTTATGAGCCTGGTAAGGGATTTAAAAAGATCCCAAAAGATTTTAAAATCAGCCATTTCACTGTCCAGAAAATAGTCGACAAGTGGAGGACTTTCAAAACAACTGCCATGTTTGGTCTGGTCGTCTAAGCAAGTTCACCCCGAGAGCAGACCGCAAGATGCTAAAAGAGGTCTCCATACACCCTAAAATGTCATCACGGGATTTACAGCAGGCTCTGGCTACTGTTGATGTGAAAGTGCATGCCTCTACAATCAGAAAGAGACTGCACAAGTTTAACTTGCATGGTAGGTGTGCAAGGAGGAAACCTTTGCTCTCTAAGAGAAACATCAAGGCCAGACTACAGTTTGTCAGAGAGAATGTAGACAAAGACCAGGACTTCTGAAATAATGTTCTTTCGACAGATGAGTCCACATTTGAATTATTTGGACACCAGAACAGAGGACATGTTTGGTGTAAACCAAATACGGCATTCCAGGAAAAGAACCTCATACAAACTGTGAAGCATGGAGGTGGAAGTGTAATGGTTTGGGACAGCTCACAATCATAGAATCCACCATGAATTCTACTGTGTATCAGAGGGTGCTTGAGGAGACCATCTGTACAAATATTAAAGCTGAAGTGGAACTGGAACCTGCAACACGACAATGACCCAAGACATACCACTAAATCCACCAAGGACTAGCTGAAAACTAAGAAATGGAGAGTCCTGGAATGGACGAGTCAAAGCCCAGCTCTTAATTCCACCGAGATGCTGTGGGGTGGCTTGAAACGGGCTGTACATGCAAGAAACCCCTCAAACATATCACAGCTGAAAGAATTCTGCATTGAGGAGTGGGGCAAACTTTCTTCAGACTGATGTCAGAGACTGGTAGATGGCTACAAGAAGCATCTCACTGCTGTTATTTCAGCCAAAGGGGGTAGGGTGTCCTAACTTTTTCCTCAGTTAGAATATGTATTTATGTAGAATTACACTTATAGAAGATCTTGAAAAGTCTTTTCTTCAGTTTTAATTGTTTAGTTATATTCCTACGATCTATCAGTATTTTTGAAATTGAGATTAAATATCTATATATCCAAAAATGTTACACAAATACACAGGCTTTCACAGGGTGTCCTAACTTTTTCACATGACATTACAGCTATTTTGGAGAATTTTATTGCAGTAACCAATACATTTTTGTGTTTTAAAATATATATTTGAAAGCTACCTGAATTATTTCATGAACATGTAAATTTCTGAGACTCAATGAGGGTAACAGAAAAACATCTTTAGTTTTTTAGTACAGATGAGTTGTAGAAAGCAGTCAGTAATCAAATCCTTCTTTTCATGTATAAACATTTTATATTTTTTGACAAAACTAATTTCTTGGCTTAGCTGAACAACATGTCAGTAAAACAAAATGTCCAAACATTTCAGGACCTCCATAACCTGATAACATAAAACCAATACATGAGCTTCTTAAATTAGCTCTCAATAAGCAGCTAATGAGATCTGCTTGGGTTTCTTGATTTTGTCAGAGGAAGACTACTACTCTTGCATCCCAAGTTATGCTAATAAAATGAAAAGAATTGATTGATTGATTTAGTGTTTTATGGCACAAAGCAGCTAGGCTATCTGCACCAAATGTCCAGTAAAAAGGTATAAATAAAGTAAAGGTAGTAAAATACATAAAAGGAAATGAAGGAAAAACAAAACATCATTGAAAAACAGAAAAAGTATAAAACAAATGTTGACACCTAGTCTACAATGTTAAGAGAGAAAGCAGAGTAAAAGAAGTTGTAAAGTACTTACTCTAGCAAAATGGTAATGATCATAACCCGCCAGGAAGACTAACAGGTAAGTTCAAGAACCACCGTCAGTCACCTGAAGTTGGCTTTTCCAGTCATGGTTCTGGGTTATGTGTCATAGCAGCCATTATCAAAATGGCAGAAAGCAGAAGGTAAAAGGTTACCTGTTACAGCTGTTAAGATAGTTAATTTCAAAAGTTCTGAAAAATTCTGCAACCAGTGCAGAAAAGTAAATGGTGTTATTCAATGTACTTTGTATCTTAAATTTTCATTTAACTACTATACAAAAACAATTTCACTACAGTTAGTATTAGAATAATGAAAATAAGAGAGAATAATGTTTTATCAAAATAAAGTTTTGATATTCATTAAGGAGGTTCTAAAGGTTATGAAAGTAAAATAACTGTAAAATGAAAAGAAGTATTTTTATTATTAGCACAAAGTCACTTATCTCTGAGACCAACTTAGCAAAGGTATTGGAAATCTACAGACAAATATTTAGTAAAAATTTCCTTAACAATAACTGATATTTTGTGCAATTTACTAAAACTGTAGTTAACAGTCATTCATAACTTCAAAGATATAAGGTATGTTCAATGAACCAAGATCACTTGTAAATTACCTAAATAGTGGAAAAATACATAGTCTCATTCAAAACTGATTTAATCATATTATATTTGAATGATTTGTATATTAGAATAATAGGGCCCACTTCAGGCATTATGCTGACATAAGCAAGATTTTAAAATGCTATCCCTGGTGCAGCTAATACCTGCATCTTGTCTTATCATAAGTATAGATTTCTGTAGTTTCTGGAAATATACACACTTGTTCTATATTTAGAGTATTACCTTCCAGTATCCGTGCCTATGAAAATATCTTGATCAGCAAGACACAGTGAAGTGTATAAAATGAGCACAAGCTATTTTATTCTGTTGAATGTAAAATACTATAACTTTTCTTGATTTTACTTCCCTGGCAGTTGTCTACCAGTTTACTCATAGCAAATTTCAAACAATTCAACAGTGAAATTTATATTAAGATTATATTACCAGTCATTTGCAAGGTAAAATATTTGTATAACAACAAGATCATTAAACACTGTAAAGTCAAAACAACGAACACTTCAAAGAGAAATATCTTAAATATTCTTAACAGAAGCAAAACAATTCAACACCAAACCCCAGACCACTCTGTACCATCTCCCTTATTCACAATGTTAAAGCTGTGGTTAGGGAAAAACAAAAACAATCCGTGCAATAAAACCAGCATTATTAACAAAATAATATACTACACGGGGCCCGGCCTGGCCTGGTGCGTTAAGATGTTTGACTCGTAATCTGAGAGTCACGGATTCAAATCCTCGTTGCCCCAAATATGCTTGCCCTTTCAGCCTGTTATAAAGTAACAGTCAATCCCACTATTTGTTGGTAAAAGAGTAGCCCAAACAATGGCAGTGAGTGGTGATGACTATCTGCCCTCCCTCTAAATTAGGGAAGCTCTCATGTAGCTTTGTGCGAAATTCAAAAACAAATAATATACTAGACTTATAAAGTTACAAAGATTTACAAGCCAAATATTAATACAACCATATTTTGAACAACAACTGTTTATCAAAGTAAGAAACATAGCTAAACATACTGGAATAATTACAGGTCCTTTTGCCCCAACAAGAAAGTTTGTAAAGTTATGTGATCTCCACGATCAGCCTCCTCATCCTGTGTAATTAAGTTTAGTACTATCATAGATACAATGAAAATTACCATTCAAAAACTAAAATGTTAAGCATTTTATAGAAGGAATTTAATGTGCAACTGTTTCTCTTAACAGAGAAGTTTAGCCAATATATGAACCAAATGAAATAACCCAGATATGAATAATCATTCAAATTAAGTTAACCACTGATCTCACATAAGAATAATTTACTTTGAGTATGTAAAGAATAATAATAATAATAATAAAAAAGTCTGAGGACAACTGTATCTTAATATACTGAAGTTAGTAATTCTTACATTCTTGGCATAGTCTCACAAGTAACAGTGATTATACCATCCCTTCATGGAGATGTTATTTATAATTGAGAACTTCCAACACTGGCACTTGGTTGACTAGCCGACCGACCCAAGGAATTCAAGGACAAAGTGGTGTGTTACGATTGGACCCCTCAACCACAAGGATCCTCTTCTCCCCTTCACAGGTCGCCACTTGTGGCAAACACGTGGGTGGATGTTTAGATCCCAGAGGAGGTAAAGTGAAAGAACAGAACCTTCCCCTGGGAGGTCCCCTCACCACGTGCAGGGATCCACGATGAGGGCCATCTTAGTGGAAAAAGTATACTTCATTTCATGTTTTTCTATAGCTAATTGTTGCATAACCTGTTAGGAAGTTAAATACTGATGATAGAGCAAGTACCATAACAGGTTTTCTTTAATCGTTTTTTTCAACATGCATTGCTCTTACAAGTAAACCTTCAACTTCTTTACGGACTTCCTAAAATATAGTAGTATATAGTAACATCAAAACAGTTACAAAGTTACAAAGATTTACAAGCCAAATATTAATACAACCACATTTTTGAACAACAACTGTTTATCAAAGTAAGAAACATAGCTAAACATACTGGAATAATTACAGGTCCTTTTGCCCCAACAAGAAAGTTTGTAAAGTTATGTGATCTCCACGATCAGCCTCCTCATCCTGTGTAATTAAGTTTAGTACTATCATAGATACAATGAAAATTACCATTCAAAAACTAAAATGTTAAGCATTTTATAGAAGGAATTTAATGTGCAACTGTTTCTCTTAACAGAGAAGTTTAGCCAATATATGAACCAAATGAAATAACCCAGATATGAATAATCATTCAAATTAAGTTAACCACTGATCTCACATAAGAATAATTTACTTTGAGTATGTAAAGAATAATAATAATAATAATAAAAAAGTCTGAGGACAACTGTATCTTAATATACTGAAGTTAGTAATTCTTACATTCTTGGCATAGTCTCACAAGTAACAGTGATTATACCATCCCTTCATGGAGATGTTATTTATAATTGAGAACTTCCAACACTGGCACTTGGTTGACTAGCCGACCGACCCAAGGAATTCAAGGACAAAGTGGTGTGTTACGATTGGACCCCTCAACCACAAGGATCCTCTTCTCCCCTTCACAGGTCGCCACTTGTGGCAAACACGTGGGTGGATGTTTAGATCCCAGAGGAGGTAAACTGAAAGAACAGAACCTTCCCCTGAGAGGTCCCCTCACCACGTGCAGGGATCCACGATGAGGGCCATCTTAGTGGAAAAAGTATACTTCATTTCATGTTTTTCTATAGCTAATTGTTGCATAACCTGTTAGGAAGTTAAATACTGATGATAGAGCAAGTACCATAACAGGTTTTCTTTAATCGTTTTTTTCAACATGCATTGCTCTTACAAGTAAACCTTCAACTTCTTTACGGACTTCCTAAAATATAGTAGCATATAGTAACATCAAAACAGTTTACATAAAACTTACCATCACGTCCAACTTCTCTGTCAGGATTTTTAGTCTCGTGAGACGTGTCCATCTTCACCATACTTGAAGCAACCAGATTTACTTCTCCTGTCCTCTCCTACATTAGGACAGTCTCATGACATGTGTCCATCTTCACCACACTTACAACATCCTGTTAAGATGGTTAAAAAATACTATGCAACTACATGCATGTATTATCACCCTAACTGAAAATAAATTAAAACTTAACACAGAATTTAAGAATAATATAATGTTACATGTTTTTCATGTTGATTTAAACATTTATAATAATCTATATTAGTGTTGCAAGTTGAAAGCATTAGTTAGATTTGATACATTCTCAAACTAAGGAGTCATGTTAAAGCAGAAATTTAAATTCTAACAAAGTAACAGGATGCATGTTCAAAACAACTCACAAAACTTCTCCCAGAGAATTTAAATGTAAAGATGAGCCACAGTGAACCTCATAATAAAGATTGTATTGTTCTATAATTCTGTATAAAACTTCAAAGTTATGTATAGCCATCCCCAATTCTTAATTAATATACTAGAGGAAATGAAGCTACTTCAATATCACTCACTACTCATGTCTAACCAAAGTGACATGTAACTGTCACTCTTATAGCACACTCATGTTTCTATGGCAACAGGTTACAAGTTATAAAATCTTATATTAATAGTTTTAACATTCTAAAGTCTGGGCAGCATCCATCCTAATCAAGTAAGGATACTGATTCTAAGCTATCCAACCTAAGTATCTGCAAGAGCTAAGTCATAAGAATCAATCAGTTAATAACCGTTTCTTCATTAATATTATAAATATAATCTTATATGAAATTGTTTTTGGTCTCAGTTTCTTTACACAGGTAGTTCACTACTGCCCATGTTTCACACAGATTACTGTAAACTGCAATACTCTTAAAACAAATGCAACCATGAAGAAAACTTGTTTATGGTTTTAGTTTCTTTCAGACAGGTAGTTCACTAATGCCAGTTGTTACATGTAATATTATACTCCGTGATATCAAACTGGCATGTTTAACGATTCTTGTGAACAACAAACAGCTTTTTTCTGAATCAGTATGTTTTCAGTTTTCTCCCAGTTTATAATAGTCATCAATAACAACTTGCTATAAAAGAAAGTGGAACATAAAACATTATGGCAGAACTGAAAATCTTTCAAAACACTACAACTTAACAGATGATGAAAGTATTATATTTGTATTTATATAAAAAAAAAAGCTTAATCTAACCTATCATATGTAATTAACAAGATAATTATCGCCCGTTAACACTAGTCACAGATTATAATTACATCAGAATTAATCAATAACTGGTATTCCTGAGCAGCATAGGTTCAGTGCACAATTTGACTGATATAAAAAGATGAAATCCCATACTTCTTACAAACTCAAATGAAAACAAGTTAGTTTGTATGATACACCAGTATACACAATGTTTTTGTTAAAGCACACCATTAGTTTTCATACTCTTGTATTAACAAACATCCTTTAGAATTCCCAATTTTCAAATGTAAACAACTTTAGACAATAAGAAGCCTTGATATTATCAAATTTTCTGCTTAACACCATTTAAAAAAATCACATTTAACATGAACTGAACATGATGAAATCCTACAATTCTACCTCTCCACCAATAGGAGAGCAACACAACCTTCTTGCACAACATCTCCCCTTAAACACTTGCACTCGAAATAATGTCATTCTTACAAGAGGCATGAAGAAAGAACACCAGAAGTGAGGAGGATGGATAGGAATCTATCAAAGGTGAGTGTCCATCCGAAACACATTCTCAGGTCACAAAAGTGTTAACTGCTGAGACGATATCTCTTCTGTACGAACAAAACATATGGAAACCTACATAAAATGGTGGAGAGGTTGATGCAAACATTAAACCTATATGAGATCCTTACAGAAAGAAAATTAAGTATGGCACTTAACAGCAAGGGCTCTATACGGCATGAATCTATGGGAGACTATCTAATCTTGATCACTATTCTCCAACTAAAGGCAAAAGACCCCTATGTATCACAGAGATGAATGAAATATCATCATAACCAACAAAGCACACAAGTTATCAGTGAGCCCAGATGTGTAGTGTTGTTATGGCACAATCAGACCATACGGTGTGTGGTTCACCTAAAATCGACTTGACACTCTTGCTGCAACAGGGCTGTTTGGAGACAGATCTAAACTATACAAGCAGTATCACAATGAATGAGAAACTCTCTAATGTTCACCACCCTAGTAGCTAGAAATCTGAACAAAGGAAGAAGAATTTACACTTGGGAGACCTGGGGATGTATCAAGATCCTCATCAGATACCTGCCAGAAAGGTCTTTTACTAGTAACATGAAACTATTTTTAAAAGTCTGAAAAAGCAAGAAGAAAAGAAAAGGCAGTGTGAAGACTGAAAAAAAATAGCTTAGAGTTAAAACTCAGCAAGAAATAAAACAGGTTTTTAAAGATAATGTATGAAAGACATGTGAGAATCATCCACATGCACTAACATACAGGGAATAATATCCAAATTGAAGGCTTATCCACACTGTAATAGTAGCAAACAACAGATCTAGACAATGAAAGGTCCAACGGTAGAATAAAAAAATAGCAGGAGCCCTTAAAATACGTACGTGCCAAATAACACCAAGACAAGATGCAGAAGATGAGTCTAAATGAGTATGTAGGAAAGAAACAGGGAAATAGGATGAAAAGTACAATCACCATCCCAAGTAACAGAAGTCTTAGAAAAGAAGCCTGGTCTGGGTAAAGTAAGTATAAGTACAATGTAAGACTGTGAAAAAACACTAATGATATTAAAATCAGAACAATGGAGACCACAGGTAAGGAGATGGAAATATGTCTAGAAGCCAATAATTCAAACAGAGCATGTGTCAGAGAATATAAAATCATTGTCAGGTCCCAACGAGGCATGAAAAGGATCGGAATAAAGTGGGGAAGGCAAAATGTAGAAAACCAAGCTGTCCAATAACCAGCTGGAGTGAAAATTGATAGTCCATAGCTAAACAACCACGTGAAAAAGACTGAGTGGTGAGTCACCATAGAACAGGAAGGAAGTGGTAGACAAAACAGTGGTGAAAAGTTTGCCACTTCTGTTGAGAGAAAGAAGAAAAAAAAATGAAGGACAAGAGGAATGTGATATAGAAAGTGGTACACAGTTGGAAAGTATAGGTGGTTATAAACAAGGCAAATCCCATTCAATGTGTGAAGTTGGAGCAATAGAGGTGACACAGCTATATAAGAAAATGATGAGACCAGTTCTGGCTAAGAGCTTCAACTGTCAGAGCTCAAGAAAAAAGTCTGGTGTTGAGATAAGTGGCAAAAGCCTCAAAGTGAGACACAGCAAACCTGAAAAAACACCTGAAAGAAAGAATCTGGTCCAGCCAAGAGAGTGAATATGCCATAAGCACATGGCAAATATCAATGGGAATAAATCACAAACAACATGTGGAAACAAAGTCCTTAAATGGGTAACCCCCAATACTTGATGTAAGGAACAAGTGCAGAATTTTCAGAGTAGATCATGTACAAATAATTCACATGAAGAGACAAGAAATGAGAAAATCATGAAGAAACTGCATGTATCTCATAGGAGTGCCTGGAAAAGTGGAGATCCAGTTATTAAGGGGGGTAGGGAAACAAATGGATGCTTAATGTGGTGTTGGCATGATCATATCACCAGGATAAATCCTCAAGAAGAGAAAGGAGGAGATACACAAACACGACAACTGTGGCGGTTATTACTTTGTGATTGCAGTCACTTTTTCCTCAATCAAGAAATCTGTGAGTAGCTCGTGTGCATTATGTAGTTCATTGAGATAATGTGACCTACATGTTTTCCAAATGTTTTGCAACCTGTTTGGAAGGCATATTAGTTAACCTAAGTTTATAGAGCAATAACACTGTTACAAAAAAGGCTATTTAGAATAAACAAATGTAGTTTCATATTACAATCTGAAATCATTATAGAAAAACAAAAAAGATAATTTTGATTTATTTTAATGGTTACAAGATTGGTCATATTGACAAACCTCACACAGAGTTTGGGTAGAATAATACAAAATACATTCTAGTTTTACTGATCAAAATGTTTCACATTTTCTGATTCCACACATTCGCAGACTCTTGCAGTAAAAGAGACTTCATTATAAATTATGTTTTTCTCAACAAATGATTCAATCATTATTCACAGTTGACACAATTTTTATGAAGATACACAAAACGTATTACGAATTATTGTTGTGAAACTATAAAGATAAATTTAGGGTCACAAACTAGTGAGAAGAAATGATGGTAATGGTTTGTCTCACTGTCTGTTGGTTATGGGTTCAAATCCCTGTCCCCAAACATGTTCATACTTTTACCCATCGGGAAGTTGTAACATTAAAATCCATTACACTCTTTGTTGATAAAAATAGTAGTTCAAGAGTGGTAACTAACTAACTGTCTTCTCTTTGGTATGTCATTGCTAAATTAGGGATGGCTAATGCAGTTAGCCCTTAAGTACCTTTGGGCAAAATACAAAACTAACCAAACATTAAAAAATATTAAAACACTAAATGTACAGAATACCACCTGACTAAAAATCACAAAGATTTAGAGCAAATAAAATCCAAAAAGCTCAAACATCTAATTAGCTAAATTTATCAATTATCTGTAATATCATATGGGATGAATCATACTTTAATCACTCATTTGTATTCTAGACTTCCTGTTGGTTATAAATTTAAAAAGACTTAGCCTCACAAAAATGTATTAACATTTTGTAAATTTGAGCAAGGTGGGTGTGGCAAGAGGTTCTTGCATTTTCATTGGTTGCTCTGAAGTTCCATATGATTGAAGCATATAAAATTTAGAAGATTAATGACATTTTACATAACATTTAAATAGTTTAAGGGGGGAAGTTCAAAAGAGGAAATAACTGAAGAACAAATATTCAAATTCTCACACCAGGGTAATTTAAAGTTGTTTTTAAATATTTTCTTATATTATTAAGAACTTAAAATTTATATAATATTAAAAGCTGCATTATCATCTATGGTTTCTTGTCAAGTTTGTTCGTACATCAAGGTAGATAAGTGGTTTAATTATATTCTGAACGTAACTTACTGAAACATCATGACACTTCAGTTTGACCAGCCCGTGTGCTAAGAGTGTCTTGTTCGGATCATGAAAGGCGTCAACCAATGTACTTATATAATTTTATTTAGACTGTACTCTGCCCTTAAATACAAAATGATTAGTAAAGCATACTTCAAGTGATTCCAGTGCCAGCAGTAAGCCAAAACACTGAGACACAACCCATCTCAGTAACAACAAAACTGGAAACCATCAAGAAGTTTGACGAAAGCCAGACTTATGTTCTCATCATCAGCTACAGCAACTATCAAGAAAGAAAAAATTATCTCTTAAGTTACTAAATCGGTATTGCCCTAAGATAATGGATAGCAAAGGCTGACTTGACAAATTAAAAAAAAGAGCATCATTTACACAGCCTAAAGGCGGCAAGTGCTAAAAGGGAAGCAACATCAATGTGCCAACCAGTTTAAAAGATATTATTGAACAAAGAGGATATATGACCCGTCAAGTTTTCAACATTTGAGAGACTGATCTATATTGGTAGAGGATGCCAGACAGAACAGGTTTAAAGAACAAAACAATTTTGACAACTGGTTTACAACTTTGTCTGCCCTACAGTAAAGAGATGTTTTCTATGGAAAATGTTTCCCATAAAGCACTAGTGGTTGATGACAACTCACCAAATCACCCTAACAACCTAATTTACACATCAACAAACATTTCTGTGGAGTTTCTTACTCCAAACACCACTTCTTTGATCCAACAAATAAATGAATACGTTTTAATGCATATAAATGATCACGGGCAGTGGACAGCAACAGAAACATCTGGGTCAGAGGTTTCTGGAAACCATTCAACATCAAGAATGTAAAGATGAATGCAGTTTGAACAAAAACTGGCTAAAATATGTGTACAGTTTTCATCCCTCTTGTTAAAATAAATCACATCATTAGCACATCAGTTTGGATTTTAATGAAATTGATGAGCAACTACATACTACAAATCATACTACAAAGAAATGACCAATGAAGTGCTGATAATACACTCACCAAAAATTGGCTGCTTATGAATAGAAAGATGAATAAAAACCAGAACCACAATTGTTTTTAAAACAAATGATGTCTCCCCTATTACAAGGTGATAATTATCTGGAGGTTATAAAAATTTTGTATGTGAAATTGGAACATTTTCTGATGCATGTATTTTTAATCTTGAGATCAAAATTACTATGCATGTTGGATAGTCAACATGCAAAAAGAAAATAAGCACAAGAAAAGCATTATTTAAAAATGTCTTAAAACTAAATAACAAAAAATTGTCAGAGTCTGAAGAAGAGAATATTATATATTCCTCTTCAGCTTTAACATGTAAATCTATATAATACTTACCCCAGAGTGACATAAAATCAAGAAATACAGCAGCACCATTGTCGAAAAGATGAGTTATTCTTGCAAAAGTGCACGTCTGGCCTAATCTTCCATATCTACATCCTTCTACGTCACACCGATGACATAAAATGGTGTCCTTGTAATCTTCACAAATTCCCTTACTATAAAAACAAATGCATTTTAGTTTTAAGTCTATAGAAATAACACAGTACAGCTGGACACCCAAATCAACCATAATATACAATTATCAATTTCAATGATAATGCCACATAAAATAACTGATTAACTTAAATTATGTTTAAATCAATTTATCACAAAAATTATTTAAAATATTTTAAGATAAATTAATGGTTCAAAACATATCAACCAATAAAAATTAATGGTTCCAATTATTATTCTTTGCAATTATTCCAGCGACAAATGGCTTGTGTGAAAATAATTAATTAGCTAACCATTGATTAATTAGTCTAGTGATTAATCACTTACCACATTCCATCAATCACGTAGCTTTAAGTAACTGATTTATCCGAGGTATAATTAAAAAATGATCAAACATGAGTTTTAAAAATAATAAACTGTTTGATTACTCTTTAATCTTTTTTCTCCCCCTTATTCATACCTGTGAGCATCACCCAATACAGTAAACACAACACTCCTACTAATGAAGCTTAAATCACATACAGGTGTAAAATCCAAGCTAAGCAAATCACAGGCCGATCTTAACTCCAAAATATTCCCTGAAAAAATTGAAAGGAACAAACACTGAAGTGATTCTTATCAAACAAAATATAGTGGGTACAATAACTAACGAGAAACTAAAAAAAAAATCCATCCTTAAGAATTTTTTTTATATATATAAAGATTTATCTCAATTTTAAACTAATGGTGATTTATATATCTTTAATATTACAGTTTCCTAACTTCATTTGCAGAGCTTCTAGAATCTTCTAATTGAATATCAAGTCATTTTTGGTAAAACTTTATATGTTATGCATTATTTTCTCTACCCTTACACTATATGAGCTCAGGCCATTTGTTTAACCTTGTAACCACACCAAAAAAAAAATATGAAACAACATTTGTCATTTCTAAAATCCCTGCAGATTACAATAGAAGCTTATCATTATTTATCCTGACTACTGTCAGGCTTGCATCAGTTAAATATGACAACTTCCAATATACTAAGCCTATGTAGGAATCACCTTGTATACACTAAGTTCAAATTACAGCATAAAATTATGTAATACAAACAATCTTCATACATATATACAAATATTGCAAATAAATTAATCTATTTCTTCATTTTTATTTTCTCGTGTTACCAAATAAGTATTTTTTTTACTTTTATAACAAACAAAATATGTACACAAAAAATAACAAAAATCTAGTACTTAATTGTGAATGCTGTAATTTCTTTTGTTGTCAAAGACTTAAAGTGTTGAGAAATGCTAACCCAAATTTTCACTGGGCTGTTTATTTTTTTTTCCCAAATTATTTATTAATTTCAAATATATACTTTAGAGCACAAACAATAATAAACACAAAGCATACAATGTCCTATAATTATTACAATTTAACTGGTTTTCTAACCAAACATTGTGCATTAAAACAATTTCCTTAGCTGGTTAAACTAAACTTAGTGATAGCAGATTTGAATCTACGTTCCCGATAAACTTAAAAGCCATCCTGTGAACGAGGTGGCATAAAACAGAAGATTAAATATTGGTTATCAATAATGTAATAGCAAATGTCAAAGACAGAGAGAGAGAGTTATTGACATTTTTGAAAGACTGCATGTAAGAAAACAGAGCTTTATGGGATAGCTTGGTAACTGTAATATTATGTTATGTATTAGGAAAATCTGCATGTCTGAAAGTTGTATTCAATCTCAGTCAAGTGAAAAGACGATCCAAAATGAGCAACTTGGAACAAACAAGTGCCATCACGTGATACAGAAATGTGAACACTAAGACGTTACAAATTAAAATATTTTACTTTCGAAATTCAGAAATTAAAACTATATTACATAATAGAAATATCTGATTAACTTTAGATCTACATTTATTTTGATTATTACCACATCTTTATAGAATTTTATAGCTCAATGAAAATAATACATTAGCAACACAAGAGAATTCTCTCCCACCTATCAAGACTGACTCTCCTTACGTGTAATTATTGTATTTGGAATGATCTCTTTCAAAACACAACCAGTATGAATAAAACACGTACAAATATAAGATGTTTTTTTTTGGTAATTTCAATCTTTATGTAATGCTCAAAACTTTTACCAAGTGCTTTTTTATATTAAATAAATAAATTCTGTCCAGGTAATTAATTATTAACAGTCACTTGATGTCATCAAAAGGTTGTTCTTTATATATATATTGCCCAAACCAAAGCCCAGTTGTTCATTAACCATTTCTGAGGAGCTTTTTCATCTGAAGAATCACATTCCCCCTAAAATACGTCAAAGTAAATTGTCAACATGACTATTATTTTATTGATACAGGAAATGAAATATCTCCAAGCATAATGACAACTAATAAAAATATGTTAAAGTGCACTTTACTGGAAAATAATATTAATAACAAACTACAGGAGAAACCCTATCACACAAATTCTTCAGGTCATGAAACTGATATAATACACACTGGCTGTAGAAATAACTGAGAACAATGCTTTTAACATGAAAAATTGTACTTTCTCAATACCTTATAAATATATAAGGCATGAAATATTTAATAAAACAATGTAAAGAGTGATTGCAATGATTTTTATTCATCACTATATATCATATAATATCTTGGAACCACGTATCCAAAGTAACAAACCCAAACTCGCACGTCAAGTACCTCAAAGTTGTCAGTGGCTAAGTTTTTGTTTTTTTTAGTACTTTAGGAACCCTATAACTATGTTATTATTTACCAAATTTTCATTTTCTTACTTTGATGAAATAGGGTTTCATTATACTCTTCTGTTGAACCATTGATAACAAACAGGATTCAAAATTAAAGCTTACAGAGAAATAAAAAAAACTTATTGGATTGCTAATCTAAATACTGTTCAACCTTTTGAACTTAATCTAGAACCTGGAATCGATGATCTTCGTTCACTGGTTTCATCTTTGTCGAAAACAATATTTTTATTCTTTGCTTATTTCTTCTTGTATCGCGAAAGCTGAATTTAGTAAAACATACTATTTGTTTAAGATAATTTTTCATATAAATTTTTATAAACTGATCATTATATCTTTTTTAAACTGTCTCCAGGTGTTACCTTTACTTAAATGCTTAAGCAGAGTTTTAAATACACACATATTCAGCCATTTCTAAAGTAAAATATTCCTAACACATTTTCGCATACATTCTCACCATTGGTTATATCATACTGGAAATGAGACATTTACACCAGAACATAGAGAAATAGACATTTCTTGAAAAACCAGATGACCTTCCTGATGTTACTAAACTACCTTTATTTGTATATCACTCATTTGATTACACCACCATTTCCAATATGTAACTGGAGATAGGTCCACCTTCAAAAAGTGCTCAAATTACGGGGCTTATATTTAATTTCTATCAAGACATTTTGAACCTACATGTTTTAACAACATCTTGAATAACATGTACAGTATATTGTCCAAATAAAGAAGCACACACACCTCCAATACTGGGTTACAGTCTTAGAGCAGAATTAATTGACTTCTTTCCAAACTGTTTATTATCAATATGTATTGCATCACAACACATAACGTCATGTTTTTGCCTGTTACAATGCTAACTATATAGGACTGACCTAAACATTAGGGAAAGTTGCTTACGTTCTACATAAAATACAGAGTGGACCATAACTGAAATTATTTGATTTAACTGTGCATTGGTTTCCATTTCTGTGTGATTGTATCAGGAATAACCAGGGTTACAGGGATTTTATTCATTTCTATTAAGACTTCTCGAACTTGCATGTTTTTCTAACACCATAATTATACTGTTCTCCTAATGAAATCCTACAATTCTACCTCTCCACCAATAGGAGAGCAACACAACCTTCTTGCACAACATCTCCCCTTAAACACTTGCACTCGAAATAATGTCATTCTTACAAGAGGCATGAAGAAAGAACACCAGAAGTGAGGAGGATGGATAGGAATCTATCAAAGGTGAGTGTCCATCCGAAACACATTCTCAGGTCACAAAAGTGTTAACTGCTGAGACGATATCTCTTCTGTACGAACAAAACATATGGAAACCTACATAAAATGGTGGAGAGGTTGATGCAAACATTAAACCTATATGAGATCCTTACAGAAAGAAAATTAAGTATGGCACTTAACAGCAAGGGCTCTATACGGCATGAATCTATGGGAGACTATCTAATCTTGATCACTATTCTCCAACTAAAGGCAAAAGACCCCTATGTATCACAGAGATGAATGAAATATCATCATAACCAACAAAGCACACAAGTTATCAGTGAGCCCAGATGTGTAGTGTTGTTATGGCACAATCAGACCATACGGTGTGTGGTTCACCTAAAATCGACTTGACACTCTTGCTGCAACAGGGCTGTTTGGAGACAGATCTAAACTATACAAGCAGTATCACAATGAATGAGAAACTCTCTAATGTTCACCACCCTAGTAGCTAGAAATCTGAACAAAGGAAGAAGAATTTACACTTGGGAGACCTGGGGATGTATCAAGATCCTCATCAGATACCTGCCAGAAAGGTCTTTTACTAGTAACATGAAACTATTTTTAAAAGTCTGAAAAAGCAAGAAGAAAAGAAAAAAGCAGTGTGAAGACTGAAAAGAAAATAGCTTAGAGTTAAAACTCAGCAAGAAATAAAACAGGTTTTTAAAGATAATGTATGAAAGACATGTGAGAATCATCCACATGCACTAACATACAGGGAATAATATCCAAATTGAAGGCTTATCCACACTGTAATAGTAGCAAACAACAGATCTAGACAATGAAAGGTCCAACGGTAGAATAAAAAAATAGCAGGAGCCCTTAAAATAACACCAAGACAAGATGCAGAAGATGAGTCTAAATGAGTATGTAGGAAAGAAACAGGGAAATAGGATGAAAAGTACAATCACCATCCCAAGTAACAGAAGTCTTAGAAAAGAAGCCTGGTCTGGGTAAAGTAAGTATAAGTACAATGTAAGACTGTGAAAAACACTAATGATATTAAAATCAGAACAATGGAGACCACAGGTAAGGAGATGGAAATATGTCTAGAAGCCAATAATTCAAACAGAGCATGTGTCAAAGAATATAAAATCATTGTCAGGTCCCAACGAGGCATGAAAAGGATCGGAATAAAGTGGGGAAGGCAAAATGTAGAAAACCAAGCTGTCCAATAACCAGCTGGAGTGAAAATTGATAGTCCATAGCTAAACAACCACGTGAAAAAAGACTGAGCGGTGAGTCACCATAGAACAGGAAGGAAGTGGTAGACAAAACAGTGGTGAAAAGTTTGCCACTTCTGTTGACAGAAAGAAGAAAAAAAAACGAAGGACAAGAGGAATGTGATATAGAAAGTGGTACACAGTTGGAAAGTATAGGTGGTTATAAACCAGGCAAATCCCATTCAATGTGTGAAGTTGGAGCAATAGAGGTGACACAGCTATATAAGAAAATGATGAGACCAGTTCTGGCTAAGAGCTTCAACTGTCAGAGCTCAAGAAAAAAGTCTGGTGTTGAGATAAGTGGCAAAAGCCTCCAAGAGAGACACAGCAAACCTAAAAAAACACCTGAAAGAAAGAATCTGGTCCAGCCAAGAGAGTGAATATGCCATAAGCACATGGCAAATATCAATGGGAATAAATCACAAACAACATGTGGAAACAAAGTCCTTAAATGGGTAACCCCAATACTTGATGTAAGAAACAAGTGCAGAATTGTCAGAGTAGATCATGTACAAATAATTCACATGAAGAGACAAGAAATGAGAAAATCATGAAGAAACTGCATGTATCTCATAGGAGTGCCTGGAAAAGGGAAGATCCAGTTATTAAGGGGGGTAGGGAAACAAATGGATGCTTAATGTGGTGTTGGCATGATCATATCACCAGGATAAATCCTCAAGAAGAGAAAGGAGGAGATACACAAACACGACAACTGTGGCGGTTATTACTTTGTGATTGCAGTCACTTTTTCCTCAATCAAGAAATCTGTGAGTAGCTCGTGTGCATTATGTAGTTCATTGAGATAATGTGACCTACATGTTTTCCAAATGTTTTGCAACCTGTTTGGAAGGCATATTAGTTAACCTAAGTTTATAGAGCAATAACACTGTTACAAAAAAGGCTATTTAGAATAAACAAATGTAGTTTCATATTACAATCTGAAATCATTATAGAAAAACAAAAAAGATAATTTTGATTTATTTTAATGGTTACAAGATTGGTCATAACGACAAACCTCACACAAAGTTTGGGTAGAATAATACAAAATACATTCTAGTTTTACTGATCAAAATGTTTCACGCTTATTTATGATGTTTAAATTTAAATTTCAGATGAGTGATGCACCCACAGTAGTCAATTTTCTGATTCCACACATTCGCAGACTCTTGCAGTAAAAGAGACTTCATTATAAATTATGTTTTTCTCAACAAATGATTCAATCATTATTCACAGTTGACACAATTTTTATGAAGATACACAAAACGTATTACGAATTATTGTGGTGAAACTATAAAGATAAATTTAGGGTCACAAACTAGTGAGAAGAAATGATGGTAATGGTTTGTCTCACTGTCTGTTGGTTATGGGTTCAAATCCCTGTCCCCAAACATGTTCATACTTTTACCCACTGGGATGTTGTAACATTAAAATCCATTACACTCTTTGTTGATAAAAATAGTAGTTCAAGAGTGGTAACTAACTAACTGAATTCTCTTTGGTATGTCATTGCTAAATTAGGGATGGCTAATGCAGTTAGCCCTTAAGTACCTTTGGGCAAAATACAAAACTAACCAAACATTAAAAAATATTAAAACACTAAATGTACAGAATACCACCTGACTAAAAATCACAAAGATTTAGAGCAAATAAAATCCAAAAAAGCTCAAACATCTAATTAGCTAAATTTATCAATTATCTGTAATATCATATGGGATGAATCATACTTTAATCACTCATTTGTATTCTAGACTTCCTGTTGGTTATAAATTTAAAAAGACTTAGCCTCAGAAAAATGACTTAACATTTTGTAAATTTGAGCAAGGTGGGTGTGGCAAGAGGTTCTTGCATTTTCATTGGTTGCTCTGAAGTTCCATATGATTGAAGCATATAAAATTTAGAAGATTAATGACATTTTACATAACATTTAAATAGTTTAAGGGGGAAGTTCAAAAGAGGAAATAACTGAAGAACAAATATTCAAATTCTCACACCAGGGTAATTTAAAGTTGTTTTTTAAATATTTTCTTATATTATTAAGAACTTAAAATTTATATAATATTAAAAGCTGCATTATCATCTATGGTTTCTTGTCAAGTTTGTTCGTACATCAAGGTAGATAAGTGGTTTAATTATATTCTGAACGTAACTTACTGAAACATCATGACACTTCAGTTTGACCAGCCCGTGTGCTAAGAGTGTCTTGTTCGGATCATGAAAGGCGTCAACCAATGTACTTATATAATTTTATTTAGACTGTACTCTGCCCTTAAATACAAAATGATTAGTAAAGCATACTTCAAGTGATTCCAGTGCCAGCAGTAAGCCAAAACACTGAGACACAACCCATCTCAGTAACAACAAAACTGGAAACCATCAAGAAGTTTGACGAAAGCCAGACTTATGTTCTCATCATCAGCTACAGCAACTATCAAGAAAGAAAAAAATTATCTCTTAAGTTACTAAATCGGTATTGCCCTAAGATAATGGATAGCAAAGGCTGACTTGACAAATTAAAAAAAAGAGCATCATTTACACAGCCTAAAGGCGGCGGCAAGTGCTAAAAGGGAAGCAACATCAATGTGCCAACCAGTTTAAAAGATATTATTGAACAAAGAGGATATATGACCCGTCAAGTTTTCAACATTTGAGAGACTGATCTATATTGGTAGAGGATGCCAGACAGAACAGGTTTAAAGAACAAAAACAATTTTTGACAACTGGTTTACAACTTTGTCTGCCCTACAGTAAAGAGATGTTTTTCTATGGAAAATGTTTCCCATAAAGCACTAGTGGTTGATGACAACTCACCAAATCACCCTAACAACCTAATTTACACATCAACAAACATTTCTGTGGAGTTTCTTACTCCAAACACCACTTCTTTGATCCAACAAATAAATGAATATGTTTTAATGCATATAAATGATCACGGGCAGTGGACAGCAACAGAAACATCTGGGTCAGAGGTTTCTGGAAACCATTCAACATCAAGAATGTAAAGATGAATGCAGTTTGAACAAAAAACTGGCTAAAATATGTGTACAGTTTTCATCCCTCTTGTTAAAATAAATCACATCATTAGCACATCAGTTTGGATTTTAATGAAATTGATGAGCAACTACATACTACAAATCATACTACAAAGAAATGACCAATGAAGTGCTGATAATACACTCACCAAAAATTGGCTGCTTATGAATAGAAAGATGAATAAAAACCAGAACCACAATTGTTTTTAAAACAAATGATGTCTCCCCTATTACAAGGTGATAATTATCTGGAGGTTATAAAAATTTTGTATGTGAAATTGGAACATTTTCTGATGCATGTATTTTTAATCTTGAGATCAAAATTACTATGCATGTTGGATAGTCAACATGCAAAAAGAAAATAAGCACAAGAAAAGCATTATTTAAAAATGTCTTAAAACTAAATAACAAAAAATTGTCAGAGTCTGAAGAAGAGAATATTATATATTCCTCTTCAGCTTTAACATGTAAATCTATATAATACTTACCCCAGAGTGACATAAAATCAAGAAATACAGCAGCACCATTGTCGAAAAGATGAGTTATTCTTGCAAAAGTGCACGTCTGGCCTAATCTTCCATATCTACATCCTTCTACGTCACACCGACGACATAAAATGGTGTCCTTGTAGTCTTCACAAATTCCCTTACTATAAAAACAAATGCATTTTAGTTTTAAGTCTATAGAAATAACACAGTACAGCTGGACACCCAAATCAACCATAATATACAATTATCAATTTCAATGATAATGCCACATAAAATAACTGATTAACTTAAATTATGTTTAAATCAATTTATCACAAAAATTATTTAAAATATTTTAAGATAAATTAATGGTTCAAAACATATCAACCAATAAAAATTAATGGTTCCAATTATTATTCTTTGCAATTATTCCAGCGACAAATGGATTGTGTGAAAATAATTAATTAGCTAACCATTGATTAGTTAGTCTAGTGATTAATCACTTACCACATTCCATCAATCACGTAGCTCTAAGTAACTGATTTATCCGAGGTATAATTTAGAAAATGATCAAACATGAGTTTTAAAAATAATAAACTGTTTGATTACTCCTTAATCTTTTTTCTCCCCCTTATTCATACCTGTGAGCATCACCCAATACAGTAAACACAACACTCCTACTAATGAAGCTAAAATCACATACAGGTGTAAAATCCAAGCTAAGCAAATCACAGGCCGATCTTAACTCCAAAATATTCCCTGAAGAAATTGAAAGGAACAAACACTGAAGTGATTCTTATCAAACAAAATATAGTGGGTACAATAACTAATGAGAAACTAAAAAAAAATCCATCCTTAAGAATTTTTTTTATATATATAAAGATTTATCTCAATTTTAAACTCTGACTAATGAGAGCAAGGTGATTTTCATGCTAAAATTAATAAAATTTATATATCTTTAATATTACAGTTTCCTAACTTCATTTGCAGAGCTTCTAGAATCTTCTAATTGAATATCAAGTCATTTTTGGTAAAACTTTATATGTTATGCATTATTTTCTCTACCCTTACACTATATGAGCTCAGGCCATTTGTTTAACCTTGTAACCACACCAAAAAAAAATATGAAACAACATTTGTCATTTCTAAAATCCCTGCAGATTACAATAGAAGCTTATCATTATTTATCCTGACTACTGTCAGGCTTGCATCAGTTAAATATGACAACTTCCAATATACTAAGCCTATGTAGGAATCACCTTGTATACACTTAGTTCAAATTACAGCATAAAATTATGTAATACAAACAATCTTCATACATATATACAAATATTGCAAATAAATTAATCTATTTCTTCATTTTTATTTTCTCGTGTTACCTAATAAGTATTTTTTTTACTTTTATAACAAACAAAATATGTACACAAAAAATAACAAAAATCTAGTACTTAATTGTGAATGCTGTAATTTCTTTTGTTGTCAAAGACTTAAAGTGTTGAGAAATGCTAACCCAAATTTTCACTGGGCTGTTTATTTTTTTTCCCAAATTATTTATTAATTTCAAATATACACTTTAGAGCACAAACAATAATAAACACAAAGCATACAATGTCCTATAATTATTACAATTTAACTGGTTTTCTAACCAAACATTGTGCATTAAAACAATTTCCTTAGCTGGTTAAACTAAACTTAGTGATAGCAGATTTGAATCTACGTTCCGATAAACTTAAAAGCCATCCTGTGAACGAGGTGGCATAAAACAGAAGATTAAATATTTTATATCAATAATGTAATAGCAAATGTCAAAGACAGAGAGAGAGAGTTATTGACATTTTTGAAAGACTGCATGTAAGAAAACAGAGCTTTATGGGATAGCTTGGTAACTGTAACATTATGTTATGTATTAGGAAAATCTGCATGTCTGAAAGTTGTATTCAATCTCAGTCAAGTGAAAAGACGATCCAAAATGAGCAACTTGGAACAAACAAGTGCCATCACGTGATACAGAAATGTGAACACTAAGACGTTACAAATTAAAATATTTTACTTTCGAAATTCAGAAATTAAAACTATATTACATAATAGAAATATCTGATTAACTTTAGATCTACATTTATTTTGATTATTACCTTGGAACAAACAAGTGCCATCACGTGATACAGAAATGTGAACACTAAGACGTTACAAATTAAAATATTTTACTTTCGAAATTCAGAAATTAAAACTATATTACATAATAGAAATATCTGATTAACTTTAGATCTACATTTATTTTGATTATTACCACATCTTTATAGAATTTTATAGCTCAATGAAAATAATACATTAGCAACACAAGAGAATTCTCTCCCACCTATCATTACTGACTCTCCTTACGTGTAATTATTGTATTTGGAATGATCTCTTTCAAAACACAACCAGTATGAATAAAACACGTACAAATATAAGATGTTTTTTTTGGTAATTTCAATCTTTATGTAATGCTCAAAACTTATACCAAGTGCTTTTTATATTAAATAAATAAATTCTGTCCAGGTAATTAATTATTAACACTCACTTGATGTCATCAAAAGATTGTTCTTTATATATATTGCCCAAACCAAAGCCCAGTTGTTCATTAACCATTTCTGAGGAGCTTTTTCATCTGAAGAATCACATTCCCCCTAAAATACGTCAAAGTAAATTGTCAACATGACTATTATTTTATTGATACAGGAAATGAAATATCTCCAAGCATAATGACAACTAATAAAAATATGTTAAAGTGCACTTTACTGGAAAATAATATTAATAACAAACTACAGGAGAAACCCTATCACACAAATTCTTCAGGTCATGAAACTGATATAATACACACTGGCTGTAGAAATAACTGAGAACAATGCTTTTAACATGAAAAATTGTACTTTCTCAATACCTTATAAATATATAAGGCATGAAATATTTAATAAAACAATGTAAAGAGTGATTGCAATGATTTTTATTCATCACTATATATCACATAATATCTTGGAACCACGTATCCAAAGTAACAAACCCAAACTCGCACGTCAAGTACCTCAAAGTTGTCAGTGGCTAAGTTTTTGTTTTTTTTAGTACTTTAGGAACCCTATAACTATGTTATTATTTACCAAATTTTCATTTTCTTACTTTGATGAAATAGGGTTTCATTATACTCTTCTGTTGAACCATTGATAACAAACAGGATTCAAAATTAAAGCTTACAGAGAAATAAAAAAAACTTATTGGATTGCTAATCTAAATACTGTTCAACCTTTTGAACTTAATCTAGAACCTGGAATCGATGATCTTCGTTCACTGGTTTCATCTTTGTCGAAAACAATATTTTTATTCTTTGCTTATTTCTTCTTGTATCGCGATAGCTGAATTTAGTAAAACATACTATTTGTTTAAGATAATTTTTCATATAAATTTTTATAAACTGATCAGTATATCTTTTTTAAACTGTCTCCAGGTGTTACCTTTACTTAAATGCTTAAAGTAAAATATTCCTAACACATTTTCGCATACATTCTCACCATTGGTTATATTATACTGGAAATGAGACATTTACACCAGAACATAGAGAAATAGACATTTCTTGAAAAACCAGATGACCTTCCTGATGTTACTAAACTACCTTTATTTGTATATCACTCATTTGATTACACCACCATTTCCAATATGTAACTGGAGATAGGTCCACCTTCAAAAAGTGCTCAAATTACGGGGCTTATATTTAATTTCTATCAAGACATTTTGAACCTACATGTTTTTACAACATCTTGAATAACATGTACAGTATATTGTCCAAATAAAGAAGCACACACACCTCCAATACTGGGTTACAGTCTTAGAGCAGAATTAATTGACTTCTTTCCAAACTGTTTATTATCAATATGTATTGCATCACAACACATAACAATGCATTGGTTTCCAATTCTGTGTGATTGTATCAGGAATAACCAGGGTTACAGGGATTTTATTCATTTCTATTAAGACTTCTCGAACTTGCATGTTTTTCTAACACCATAATTATACTGTTCTCCTAATGTCTTTAGACAGTGGTTCTACGTACAGGCAGTAAAACCATAAAATTAAAAGAAGAGTATGGGAAAATGCCAAGCTGAAACTTTGAAGAAAATAGAAAACCTAGCATTCAGAGAGGGAAAAACATATTTGTTCATTCTATTTCATATTTATCAGTTTCTCATTTCACTGCACATTGGTAATTTCATTACTGTTAGTATTAGGGTTGAAAAAATAGTAGATAAAATATAGTTTTGCCAGAAAAATAGCTTTGAAAAGAAGTATTTTTTTACTTTTAAGCATGGAAACTGATTCATTTAAGGCTTTGGAAATTCACAGATAGATTTTTATGGGAAATATTTTAATAGAAATATTGATTACTTGTGTACAATACAGTTATGGCTACTGAAAGCTTGACAAATTTCATAAGTGAATGTGTCATAAATTTAGAATTATAGTAAAAAATAGTACTTACAGCTCCACATGAGCAGGTGCTTCCCTATTGGACTGACCCCATACACATAGGGTGTTAATATTATTTATCACTATAAATTTTTATATTTATGAATATTATTCAGCACTATTAACTTTTAGAACTCAAACTTAATCCAGTTGAAACTTACCAGATGTTATCAAGTGTTAATAAGCAAAGGTACATTCTAGTAATTATAGCTTCTTGTTTTCTGTGTATTAACTTATGAATATTACATACTTCTAGTCAGTTTGCTATACAAAATCAGATTCATTAACTGTTCACATCATCTGATAAATAACAGAACTTCTAGTACACACTAACAGTCTTATGTCAAACTACATTAAAAAATACAAGTCTCTAAATTTAAATTGTAAAGCTTAATATGACAGAAAAGTTCAGGTGAACGTTCCATCTTGGGATTTTATATATACACGAGAAAATAAATCAACAGCTGGTCAGTGCAAGGTCAAAACTAAATATAATGATAACAAGTATGAATCATTATAACCCAAAGGGTATTTTATGATGCAGATATTTAAATATTAGCCCTAAAAGTACACACTAACTTTTAATTAACAGATTTCTTAACATTATTTCTACTAAATATTTGAGGGCTATCTGTGCAAGATGTCCCTAATTTAGACTAGAGGGAAGGCAGCTAGTCATCACTGCCCACTATTAACTCTTGAGCTACTCTTTTACTAATGGATTGACTCTTATACTATAATGCCCCCCACAATTGAAAGGCAAGCATGTTTGGTGTGACAGGAATTTAAATCTGCAACTCTTATGAAACTGTTGCTTTACTGTTACTATTTACTATTGTAAATGTAAGATATCAAGGGCTTTAAATACAAAGTATATCCATGCTGGACTATATAATTTAAGGATATATAAGTAAATGAAAAAAGTAAGCTACCCAAATTTCAGATTCTCATTTGTGATTACGTTTAGCTCGTGTTTCTATCTTAAATGTAAATTTTAGTACCTTACTGTTCGTGTTAGGAAATCCTAACATGATATAGAAAAGTTACATCTTACAACCTTTGTTTTGTTACTTTTCAAAATTTAGAAGTTAAAACTGATTGGCCAAAAAATAAAAGTGAACTAAAAACTAAATTTATTAACATAGACTCTTCATAAAAGCGTTTAATTCATTTTTGTGTACGTGGCACGAGCAATGTTTCCAAGTTTAGACTAATAAAATCTACCATTACATAACTAAGATAAAGAGCATCAAATGGAATTTACTTTAGGTGTCTCAATTTATTTATACACCAGTTTGAATCACTGGTCTCAAGTTTTATAGCTGTAAAAACTCTGATAACAACTGTCATGACAGACAAAACCTATTTACCGATTGAACCGAAAAACTGATAATTGTAAATGAATAAGTCATTTGATAAAATTCACTGTTTAATTGCACATATCCTGAAAAACACAGAACCCTGGAGTGAAAAGCATGGGTTTTGTGGCTGACCCCTTACTGCAAGTTCATAAGTTCACGATACATCTACCATTCAGGAGGAAACCCTTTCAATCTTCTCAATAATCTAAAAACAATTACAATGTTACTTTCTAGTGCAACTGTTTGCAAAATCAACTGCTACATCTGCACTTGTCATCTCTAATTAAACAAGGAGAGACTAAAGGGAAGACACCTAGTCATCACCATCCACTGCCAAGTCTTAGGTTACTCTTTTACCAACAAACAGTGTGACTGATCTTTAGAATACAAGTTCCCTACAGTCAACAGGAAGAGCAATGTTAACAGTTCTTATAAGATAGGATCTGTAGTTTTGTTTAGTTCTATTTCATAACTTTTTATAAGGATGGAGATTAGGAATTTTAATAAGTAGAAATGTGTGGTTTCATTTCTAATTCAAAAAATTAAGGACAACTGCAGAGTAAAAACAAGTGTTTACACTTTATTTGCACCATTTGATAACAACATTAAACCCAACCAAAATTTTAATATGTTCTTGCACCCCTCACAATAATTATTCATTTAAGAATAAAAATGAAGGTGGCCAAAACAAATTTTTATAATTAGATTTTAATGATATATAGACAAAAACGAAACATTTGGAAAAGAAAAAATATTACAACAAACTAAAAGTTGCATAAACCCTACATGGCCTACAAAAAAATAAATTTTCATACATACATGAAATTTCTTTGAATTTGAAATGTTCATAAGCCAATTTAAATTTAATGACACTTTTGTTCTTCTTTATTCCTTACAAATTTTTCAAAGCATGGCACAATTTTTGAATATATAGGACAGTACCCTTGATATAAACAAAAAAAAAAAAAATTGAAATGTTATCTCCCACCTCCAAAGTCAGTATTTTAATATTAAAAACTTACATTTTTTTTTAAATCATGCATCAGATAACTTTCACATTTAGATATGTATTTCAGAAAGTTATCACATTAACACCACAGGTGTTAATAATATTGTGTAGTGATTATAATTTTGGTAGGTATATTGATTTACTACAAGTAAGACCAAGAAATAAATTTTGTTTAAATTTCATACACATGTATAATTACATCTACAAATACTTGATTAAAACTTTATATACACATACAATTTAGTTTTTAGATGACAAATCTATGCAGCAAACAATAGTATATTATACAGAATTGAAACTTTATTTGTGTCAAATAGAAATATTAACACTAAAGAACTTCTCTAAATTACTAATTTGGTGTTTAGATCTTGATACAATATCGGAAAATTCTTTCAAGTTGAAACTTTTAAACTAACAAATGTTGTATTACCCCAAGACATTTTGAATAAATGGTTGGATGTTATAAACCAAACACAAAATACGTCACTGTTGATAGCATCATTGCAACAAAAATGTTGCTGATTTTCATAAAAATCTTTATCTTTGTGAGATTACATCATGATCAATGACAAAGAAAAGGGAAATATAATGTAATTACAATCATCGTAAAATATAACCAATGTCCATTTTCCTTATTGGCTATGTACTTTCAATAAAAGTATCAGCTTTAATTACTCTTTTTTATGACTGTCTTTTCTCTTTCTTTTTCCAACCAATTCCTTCAGCTTTCCTAACAATGTTATATTAGAACATGGTAATGAGAAAATCCATATATAATTTAATTTTACCATGATTTAAGCCATAACTGCATTAGCCAATTAACTCTAAGGTCTCATTTTAATAGCCTTCATTTATATTTACATTATACAATTGGCATGTTTCTCAAACCAATTATCATTAGAAACGGTTTAACTGTTAACGAAACTGGTATCTTTACACTTAATAACACATTCATTCACTTTATTAACACATAAAATTATGTACAATTAGAAGATGTTTCACAGATAATATTCAATTCCACAAAAATATGTTTGACATATATAAATTTAAATTTTTCAACCTTTTTATCACACTCATTTTTATTACTCACATAGTGCATATAATGTTTACACACACACACACATGGACAAAAAGCAAAATCAACTAGCAAAAGCAAATATACCCCACAATTTAAAAATTCAAGAAACCATATCAGGCTGCATATCACATATTCCCAACATCAGCAGAAAAATAACCAACATTTGGCAAAAAAACTAGCAACAAAATATGACATTCCAGTTAATACCAAATTTATTCAAAAACCAGGCACATAACTAAGGTCTATACTATATAAAAACTACACTGACAAATACAACACCAACATTATAAAATACAATGTGATAACTGCCAACTTCTATGTTGGAAAAACAAGTAGAGAAATGGAAACCAGATTCAACAAACACAAAAAGTCACCTTCACGTTTTTAAATACTGCAACTCAAATAAACACAACATAACCATAGAAAACACCCAAACAAACAAATGCAAAATTAAAGAAGCCTTCCTATACAACAACTCAGGCACAATTGGTCCTTTGTATTGGTTTATATCTAAATATAATCAAACATCTAAACATGCCCTCTACACAACCACCTTCAAACATGTAGTCAGCTACTGGTCAGCAACCCTTTCTTTCTTTGTGAACAAGAAGATGACTGAAGAAAGTCAAAACATTGTTTGTTTTCTCTACCCATACCAGCCATTTTTCAATATATAATTTTCTCTACAAGTGGGTTTGTCTCGTCATCACGGAATATGTGATTTGGATTGTCTACCAATCCATTTCCCACTCAGTTGCTCTACATGTTTATCAAAGGTCCACTCATGTATTGGAAAAGGGGAAGAGTTGGTTTCCTTCTAACTTGTCAAACTCTAAACTTTTAAGTTTGAGGAAGAAGCTTCAAGAAGGAAAATGACCCTCACAGAATGCCTTCAAAAAAAATTCAAGTGCTCATCTACCCACATCATGAAAAATTACATCAGAGATGTAAGAATATATGGTAAATGCTGATTAGAATATTTTAATAGGATTCATAAATTATTGCAAAATTGTATGGATATATTTGCACACAGTGTTTTTTTCAAGTAAACAACATATGGTGGGAGGACACTTTAAAAAATTATAACTCAAAAAGTAGATTGAACACCATCCTGACTTTTTTTGTAGATCATATTCAGAGATGTAAGAATATATGGTAAATATCTGAAAAGGCTGAATAACTGGTGACATGGTCAAACTCTAACCTGAAGTAGGGCTATTTTTAGCTAAATCATAAACTACCGGAGACCTAATGAACCTTTATGTACAACGGATATGTTATAGGAAATTTGAAAAGAAAATTTAGCTTTGTATCACATTAAGTCTTAGAGCTATGGCTTATTAAATAAACCAATGTTTTTTACAATTTTGGGTTTTCAGGTAATTTTACAGCCTCACTATAAAAATCCTAAGAGAGATAAGTTTTGTTTCAGACCATTTTTGAATTATCCGAGATTAATTCAGTCAGTGCAGCAAATTTCAGCCTTCTACCACCTTCTTTCTCTTGCTATTAGAAATATTGATCTAATCTTTGGCAATTTTTCATTATATTAGCACATATGAATTGTTTCAAGGCATTCTGAAAATTTCTCCAAAATCTGGATGATTTTGCAGTCCTCATTCAAAGCAAATTAAGATAAGCCTGTATTACGATGGGACAAATTCATTTCAGTTCACAGTTGTAAGATGTATATTCAGCAATATATTCAAATGGTAGTAACATAATTGTCATAACCAAAAAAAAAAAAAGTAACTTTTACCACTTCTCCATAGTCATTAAGAAAGATGGTGACCCACTAGTAAATAAATCACTTTTCACGTTTCAGTTAGTAAATATTCCAGTTTCAAAATATATAACAATCTACAATTAATTCAAGATTTGTTACACCCAGAAAATAAATAGAAAGCAACAAATTGTTAATGTTTAATTAGTATATAAGAAGTTTTTCATTTCAATAATAATAATCTTACATGAAAATAACCAAATTTTAACAGCACTTCACAGAGATCATTATTTTCTGGTAAAGAAAATTTAATTTCAGGTGTTTTGTTCGTCTCAACTGTATTGATTGTATTTCACGCATAAACCTAGTTACATCTTGACAAAGTACAATAAATGTATTACTCTTAAAATTGTTCAAAACGTTACCTTCTTCAAATTTTCAACACAAAAATAAAACTTTTTCAACTTTCTTAACCTAAAAATAATCTAAGATCGAAACGTTGTTCACCACTTCTATAATTTTAATAACCATACCAACTGTCTTGAGATACATTTTTACAAACGATTTAAATAGCCCACAATTGCCTCAAAAATAACAATAGCGGTGATTCTGCATTGAACAGGGTTATAGAGAAAAGAGGCTTAACTGGATCGTTTAGGGTTAGAATATAAAATTTTGCTTTACTTACGTACGTATCACATCGAGATATTTGGATCACGTTAACGTCAAAGAGTTTTTGTGATATAACTTTAAACTGGCTGACAACACTTTGTGATATCCTAAAAGTTACAAATGGTAATAAACTTTTTGTTATAAACGTTTGTTTCATCGGATTTCGACCCTCTTTCAAATTACTTTTTCATTTCTTCCGGTCTTTTGATGACGTAACTACACGTGAGCATGCGTAGATATCAATAATTCTGGAAAACTTAATTTCCGATAAAACCTCAACTCGTTTATACTGAGATGTACAGTAAAAAACAAGTTCTCTACATTAATATACAGAAATATCATTTTAATATCTTACACTTTAGAATCCTAATATACTTATATATTATTTATATATGTGCATGCGCACACTCAAACCTATCAATAATTCTAGAAACCGTCAACAAATTTATATGCAAAAACGGCTCGTTTGGGCTGAGAAAACACTTTACATAGCCGTTACGAGCCGTTTTTGCATATAAATTTCTCAACAAGTGGGTTTCTCGTCATCACTGATTATCGTCAACAAATTGTGAAAGAAACACAAAAACTACGATTCAAACAGTAACTGAAACCTAAAAAAATAAACTTTCAAAAAAATATCTTTTTAATATCTTACACTTTAGAATCCTAATACATTTATATACTGTTTTGATGACGTAACACACAGAAATAGTGAGCATGCGCACACTCAAATCTATCAATAATTCTAGAAAACCGTCAATAAACGTGAAAGAAACACAAAAACTACGGTTCAAACCGTAACTGAAACCTAAAAAAAATAAACTTTTAAAGGGATATCATTTTAATATCTTACACTTTAGAATCCTATTGTATTTATATACTGTTTTGTAGACAATTGAGCAAGTAGATTCAAATATATCAATAATTCTGAAAAACCGTAAATGAAACAAAAAAACCTAAGAAAATTAAATTTTTCTTTCAAATCGTAACTAACCTATTAATGTAGAAATTCAAAAGAATACCTTTTCAAAGTTTATTTTTCAGGTTTTCAACGGTATTTTTTGTTCTTTTCAAATCGAAACCAAAACCTAAAAGGAAAACCATTAATGAAGGAATTCTAATTGAAAGAAACAGAAACTACGGTACAAATCGAAATTGAAACCTAAGAAAATGAATTTGAATTATTTTCCGTACTCATTTCTTTATTACTCCATTTTCTTTCAAATCTACAAAAGACTTGTAGATCCTTTGGTATATCTTTGCGTGTTTTTACACTATTTTTATGTGTGACAACAGATTTTACATAAAAATTATGTAAAAAGGTTTTACAATTTTGCAGTCTTAAATTGCATATTTTTACACTGTTTTTATGCTTTTTTCACCGTCTTACAAAAATTCGTCTTTTAGACCGATTTTAAGCGTTTCTAGTCTCAAATTGCATGTTTCTAAAAACATAGCTAGAAACCTAGAGCATATTTTGTACATTTATTATCAATAATTTTTGATACAATTTCTATCAATGTAGATACATTGTAACAATTATTATTGTTTTTCAATAATAAAAAAAATGTTTTTTTTTCTTGTAAAACGGTGAAAACAGCTTAAAAACACTTTAAAAACGCGCAAATTGAGACTAGAAACGTTTAAAAGCAGTCTAAAAGAATTCTTCTAAATCGATGGAAACAGTATAAAAACAACAAAATTGAGACTAGAAACGCTTAAAACCGGTCTAAAATAAGAATTCTTCTTAAAAGCTGAAAACAGCGTAAAACAGTGTAAAATCAAACAAATTGAGACTAGAACCTCATAAAAAAATTTAAGACACGTTTCTAGTCTCAATTTTTGTTGTTTTTAAAGTGTTTTTAAGCTGTTTTCACCGTTTTACAAGTATTTGTGTCTTAAATCTGTTTTATCAGGTTTTAGTCTGAATTAAGAATTCTTAATTTAGACCTGTTTTAAGTGTTTCTATAATCTCAAATTGCATGTTTTTACACTATTTTTATGCTGTTTTCATTCTTTTACAATAATTCGTGTCTCAAATCTGTTTTATGAGGTTCTAGTCTCAATATGTTTGTTTTTACACTGTTTTATGCTCCTAAAGAAGAATTACATCTTTTAAAGTCTAAAAACTTTACCTAATAATGTGTCTAAATTATATCTTTTAGATCGGTTATGAGCGTTTTTAGTCTCAAATTGCATGTTTTTAAACTGTTTTCACCGTTTTTCAAGTATTCGTGTCTCAAATCTGTTTTATCTGGTTTCAGTCTAAATTTGTTTGATTTTACACTGTTTTAAGCTGTTTTCAGCTTTTTAGAAGAATTCTTAGTTTAGACCGGTTTAAGTGTTTCTAATCTCAAATTGCATGTTTTTACACTATTTTTATGCTGTTTTCATTCTTTTACAAGAATTCGTGTCTCAAATCTGTTTTATGAGGTTCTAGTCTCAATATGTTTGTTTTTACACTGTTTAATGCTCCTAAATTCTGTTTCACAAGAATTACATCTTTTAAAGTCTAAAAACTTTACCTAATAATGTGTCTAAATTATATCTTTTAGGTCGGTTATGAGCGTTTTTAGTCTCAAATTGCATGTTTTTAAAGTGTTTTTAAGCTGTTTTCACCGTTTTTCAAGTATTCGTGTCTTAAATCTGTTTTATCTGGTTTCAGTCTAAATTTGTTTGATTTTACACTGTTTTAAGCTGTTTTCAGCTTTTTAGAAGAATTCTTTTTTAGACCGGTTTAAGTGTTTCTAATCTCAAATTGCATGTTTTTACACTATTTTTATGCTGTTTTCATTCTTTTACAATAATTCGTGTCTCAAATCTGTTGTATGAGGTTCTAGTCTCAATATGTTTGTTTTTACACTGTTTAATGCTCCTAAATTCTGTTTCACAAAAATTATATCTTTTAAAGTCTAAAAACTTTACATAATAATGTGTCTAAATTATATCTTTTAGACCGGTTTTGAGCGTTTTCAGTCTCAAATTGCATGATTTTAAAGTGTTTTTAAGCTGTTTTCACCGTTTTTCAAGTATTCGTTTCTTATATCTGGTTTCAGTCTAAATTTGTTTGATTTTACACTGTTTTAAGCTGTTTTCAGCTTTTTAGAAGAATTCTTAGTTTAGACCGGTTTAAGTGTTTCTAATCTCAAATTGCATGTTTTTACACTATTTTTATGCTGTTTTCATTCTTTTACAAGAATTCGTGTCTCAAATCTGTTTTATGAGGTTCTAGTCTCAATATGTTTGTTTTTACACTGTTTAATGCTCCTAAATTCTGTTTCACAAGAATTACATCTTTTAAAGTCTAAAAACTTTACCTAATAATGTGTCTAAATTATATCTTTTAGGTCGGTTATGAGCGTTTTTAGTCTCAAATTGCATGTTTTTAAAGTGTTTTTAAGCTGTTTTCACCGTTTTTCAAGTATTCGTGTCTTAAATCTGTTTTATCTGGTTTCAGTCTAAATTTGTTTGATTTTACACTGTTTTAAGCTGTTTTCAGCTTTTAGAAGAATTCTTTTTAGACCGGTTTAAGTGTTTCTAATCTCAAATTGCATGTTTTTACACTATTTTTATGCTGTTTTCATTCTTTTACAATAATTCGTGTCTCAAATCTGTTGTATGAGGTTCTAGTCTCAATATGTTTGTTTTTACACTGTTTAATGCTCCTAAATTCTGTTTCACAAAAATTATATCTTTTAAAGTCTAAAAACTTTACATAATAATGTGTCTAAATTATATCTTTTAGACCGGTTTTGAGCGTTTTCAGTCTCAAATTGCATGATTTTAAAGTGTTTTTAAGCTGTTTTCACCGTTTTTCAAGTATTCGTTTCTTATATCTGGTTTCAGTCTGAATTTGTTTGATTTTACACTGTTTTAAGCTGTTTTCAGCTTTTTAGAAGAATTCTTTTTTAGACCGGTTTAAATGTTTCTAATCTCAAATTGCATGTTTTTACACTATTTTTATGCTGTTTTCATTCTTTTACAAGAATTCGTGTTTCAAATCGGTTTTATGAGGTTCTAGTCTCAATATGTTTGTTTTTACACTGTTTAATGCTCCTAAATTCTGTTTCACAAGAATTATATCTTTTAAAGTCTAAAAACTTTACCTAATAATGTGTCTAAATTATATCTTTTAGACCGGTTTTGAGCGTTTTCAGTCTCAAATTGCATGTTTTTAAGCTGTTTTCACCGTTTTTCAAGTATTCGTGTCTTAAATCTGTTTAATCTGGTTTTAGTCTCAATTTGTTTGATTTTACACTGTTTTATGCTGTTTTCAGCTTTTTAGAAGAATTCTTTTTTAGACGGGTTTAAGTTTTTCTAGTCTCAAATTACATGTTTTTAATGTGTTTTTAAGCTGTTTTCACCGTTTTACAAGTTTTCGTGTCTTAAATCTGTTTTATCTCGTTTTAGAATCAAAAATTTGTTTGATTTTACACTCTTTTATGCTGTTTTAGAAGAATTCTTTTTTAGACCGGTTTAAGTGTTTCTAATCTCAAATTGCATGTTTTTACACTATTTTTATGCTGTTTTCATTCTTTTACAAGAATTCGTGTCTCAAATCTGTTTTATGAGGTTCTAGTCTCAATATGTTTGTTTTTAAAAGAATTACATCTTTTAAAGTCTAAAAACTTTACCTAATAATGTGTCTAAATTATATCTTTTAGGTCGGTTATGAGCGTTTTTAGTCTCAAATTGCATGTTTTTAAAGTGTATTTAAGCTGTTTTCACCGTTTTTCAAGTATTCGTGTCTTAAATCTGTTTTATCTGGTTTCAGTCTAAATTTGTTTGATTTTACACTGTTTTAAGCTGTTTTCAGCTTTTTAGAAGAATTCTTTTTTAGACCGGTTTAAGTGTTTCTAATCTCAAATTGCATGTTTTTACACTATTTTTATGCTGTTTTCATTCTTTTACAATAATTCGTGTCTCAAATCTGTTTTATGAGGTTCTAGTCTCAATATGTTTGTTTTTACACTGTTTAATGCTCCTAAATTGTGTTTCACAAGAATTATATCTTTTAAAGTCTAAAAACTTTACCTAATAATGTGTCTAAATTATATCTTTTAGACCGGTTTTGAGCGTTTTCAGTCTCAAATTGCATGTTTTTAAGCTGTTTTCACCGTTTTTCAAGTATTCGTGTCTTAAATCTGTTTTATCTGGTTTTAGAATCAAAAATTTGTTTGATTTTACACTCTTTTATGCTGTTTTAGAAGAATTCTAATTTTAGACCGGTTTAAGTATTTCAAGTCTCAAATTACACGTTTCTAACCTATTTTTATACTGTTTATATTGTTTCACAAGAATTCCTCTTTTAAGCGTTTCTACTCTCAATGTGCATGTTTTTACACTTTTTATTTGTTGGTTTCAACGTTTTATAAGAATTCGTCTGTTACACCGTTTTAAGCGTTTCTAGTCTAAATTTACCTATTTTTACACTCTTCTTATGCTGTTTTCACATACTGTTTCCAGCGATTTAGAAGAATTCTTCTTTTAGACTGCTTTTAAACGTTTCTAGTCTCAATTTTTCTTGTTTTTAAAGTGTTTTTAAGCTGTTTTCACCGTTTTACAAGTATTTGTGTCTTAAATCTGTTTTATCCGAATTAAGTCTGAATTAAGAATTCTTAATTTAGACCTGTTTTAAGTGTTTCTAATCTCAAATTGCATGTTTTTACACTATTTTTATGCTGTTTTCATTTTTTTACAAGAATTCGTGTCTCAAATCTATTTTATGAGGTTCTAGTCTCAATATGTTTGTCTTTACACTGTTTTATGCTCCTAAATTCTGTTTCACAAGAATTACATCTTTTAAAGTCTAAAAATTTACCTAATAATGTGTCTAAATTATATCTTTTAGACCGGTTTTGAGCGTTTTCAGTCTCAAATTGCATGTTTTTAAGCTGTTTTCACCGTTTCTCAAGTATTCGTGTCTTAAATCTCTTTTAGTCTGAATTTGTTTGATTTTACACTGTTTTAAGCTGTTTTCAGCTTTTTAGAAGAATTCTTAGTTTAGACCGGTTTAAGTGTTTTTAATCTCAAATTGCATGTTTTTACACTATTTTTATGCTGTTTTCATTCTTTTACAAGAATTCGTGTCTCAAATCTGTTTTATGAGGTTCTATTCTCAATATGTTTGTTTTTACACTGTTTTATGCTCCTAAAGAAGAATTACATCTTTTAAAGTCTAAAAACTTTACCTAATAATGTGTCTAAATTATATCTTTTAGATCGGTTATGAGCGTTTTTAGTCTCAAATTGCATGTTTTTAAAGTGTTTTTAAGCTGTTTTCACCGTTTTTCAAGTATTCGTGTCTTAAATCTGTTTTATCTGGTTTCAGTCTAAATTTGTTTGATTTTACACTGTTTTAAGCTGTTTTCAGCTTTTTAGAAGAATTCTTTTTTAGACCGGTGAAGTGTTTCTAATCTCAAATTGCATGTTTTTACACTATTTTTATGCTGTTTTCATTCTTTAACAAGAATTCGTGTCTCAAATCTGTTGTATGAGGTTCTAGTCTCAATATGTTTGTTTTTACACTGTTTAATGCTCCTAAATTCTGTTTCACAAGAATTATATCTTTTAAAGTCTAAAAACTTTACATAATAATGTGTCTAAATTATATCTTTTACACTTTTTTTTTTTTTGGTTTCAACGTTTTATAAGAATTCGTCTGTTACACCGGTTTAAGTGTTTCTAATCTCAAATTGCATGTTTTTACACTATTTTTATGCTGTTTTCATTCTTTTACAAGAATTCGTGTCTCAAATCTGTTTTATGAGGTTCTAGTCTCAATATGTTTGTTTTTACACTGTTTTAAGCTGTTTTCAGCTTTTTAGAAGAATTCTTTTTTAGACCGGTTTAAGTGTTTCTAATCTCAAATTGCATGTTTTTACACTATTTTTATGCTGTTTTCATTCTTTTACAAGAATTCGTGTCTCAAATCTGTTTTATGAGGTTCTAGTCTCAATATGTTTGTTTTTACACTATTTAATGCTCCTAAATTCTGTTTCACAAGAATTACATCTTTTAAAGTCTAAAAACTTTACCAAATAATGTCTCTAAATTATATCTTTTAGACCGGTTTTGAGCGTTTTCAGTCTCAAATTGCATGTTTTTAAGCTGTTTTCACCGTTTTTCAAGTATTCGTGTCTTAAATCTGTTTTATCTGGTTTTAGTCTCAATTTGTTTGATTTTACACTGTTTTATGCTGTTTTCAGCTTTTTAGAAGAATTCTTTTTTAGACCGGTTTAAATGTTTCTAATCTCAAATTGCATGTTTTTACACTATTTTTATGCTGTTTTCATTCTTTTACAAGAATTCGTGTTTCAAATCGGTTTTATGAGGTTCTAGTCTCAATATGTTTGTTTTTACACTGTTTAATGCTCCTAAATTCTGTTTCACAAGAATTATATCTTTTAAAGTCTAAAAACTTTACCTAATAATGTGTCTAAATTATATCTTTTAGACCGGTTTTGAGCGTTTTCAGTCTCAAATTGCATGTTTTTAAGCTGTTTTCACCGTTTTTCAAGTATTCGTGTCTTAAATCTGTTTAATCTGGTTTTAGTCTCAATTTGTTTGATTTTACACTGTTTTATGCTGTTTTCAGCTTTTTAGAAGAATTCTTTTTTAGACGGGTTTAAGTTTTTCTAGTCTCAAATTACATGTTTTTAATGTGTTTTTAAGCTGTTTTCACCGTTTTACAAGTTTTCGTGTCTTAAATCTGTTTTATCTCGTTTTAGAATCAAAAATTTGTTTGATTTTACACTCTTTTATGCTATTTTAGAAGAATTCTTTTTTAGACCGGTTTAAGTGTTTCTAATCTCAAATTGCATGTTTTTACACTATTTTTATGCTGTTTTCATTCTTTTACAAGAATTCGTGTCTCAAATCTGTTTTATGAGGTTCTAGTCTCAATATGTTTGTTTTACACTGTTTAATGCTCCTAAATTCTGTTTCACAAGAATTATATCTTTTAAAGTCTAAAAACTTTACCTAATAATGTGTCTAAATTATATCTTTTAGACCGGTTTTGAGCGTTTTCAGTCTCAAATTGCATGTTTTTAAGCTGTTTTCACCGTTTTTCAAGTATTCGTGTCTTAAATCTGTTTTATCTGGTTTTAGTCTCAATTTGTTTGATTTTACACTGTTTTATGCTGTTTTCAGCTTTTTAGAAGAATTCTTTTTTAGACCGGTTTAAGTTTTTCTAGTCTCAAATTACATGTTTTTAATGTGTTTTTAAGCTGTTTTCACCGTTTTACAAGTTTTCGTGTCTTAAATCTGTTTTATCTGGTTTTAGAATCAAAAATTTGTTTGATTTTACTTTTATGCTGTTTTAGAAGAATTCTTTTTTAGACCGGTTTAAGTGTTTCTAATCTCAAATTGGATGTTTTTACATTATTTTTATGCTGTTTTCATTCTTTTACAAGAATTCGTGTCTCAAATCTGTTTTATGAGGTTCTAGTCTCAATATGTTTGTTTTTACACTGTTTAATGCTCCTAAATTCTGTTTCACAAGAATTACATCTTTTAAAGTCTAAAAACTTTACCTAATAATGTGTCTAAATTATATCTTTTAGACCGGTTTTGAGCGTTTTCAGTCTCAAATTGCATGTTTTAAGCTGTTTTCACCGTTTTTCAAGTATTCGTGTCTTAAATCTGTTTTATCTGGTTTTAGTCTCAATTTGTTTGATTTTACACTGTTTTATGCTGTTTTCAGCTTTTAGAAGAATTCTTTTTAGACCGGTTTAAGTTTTTCTAGTCTCAAATTACATGTTTTAATGTGTTTTTAAGCTGTTTTCACCGTTTTACAAGTTTTCGTGTCTTAAATCTGTTTTATCTGGTTTTAGAATCAAAATTTGTTTGATTTTACACTTTTATGCTGTTTTAGAAGAATTCTTTTTTTAGACCGGTTTAAGTGTTTCTAATCTCAAATTGCATGTTTTACACTATTTTTATGTTGTTTTCATTCTTTTACAAGAATTCGTGTCTCAAATCTGTTTTATGAGGTTCTAGTCTCAATATGTTTGTTTTACACTGTTTTATGCTCCTAAATTGTGTTTCACAAGAATTACATCTTTTAAAGTCTAAAACTTTACCTAATAATGTGTCTAAATTATATCTTTTAGACCGGTTTTGAGCGTTTTTAGTCTCAAATTGCATGTTTTAAAGTGTATTTAAGCTGTTTTCACCGTTTTCAAGTATTCGTGTCTTAAATCTGTTTTATCTGGTTTCAGTCTGAATTTGTTTGATTTTACACTGTTTTAAGCTGTTTTCAGCTTTTTAGAAGAATTCTTTTTTAGACCGGTTTAAGTGTTTCTAGTCTGAAATTGCATGTTTTTACATTATTTTTATGCTGTTTTCATTCTTTTACAAGAATTCGTGTCTCAAATCTGTTTTATATGGTTCTAGTCTCAATAAGTTTGTTTTTACACTGTTTAATGCTCCTAAATTCTGTTTCACAAGAATTACATCTTTTAAAGTCTAAAAACTTTACCTAATAATGTGTCTAAATTATATCTTTTACACTTTTTATTTTTTGGTTTCAACGTTTTATAAGAATTCGTCTGTTACACCTGGTTTAAGTGTTTCTAATCTCAAATTGCATGTTTTTACACTATTTTTATGCTGTTTTCATTCTTTTACAAGAATTCGTGTCTCAAATCTGTTTTATGAGGTTCTAGACTCGATATGTTTGTTTTTATGCTGTTTTAGAAGAATTCTAATTTTAGACCGGTTTAAGTATTTCAAGTCTCAAATTACACGTTTCTAACCTATTTTTATGCTGTTTTTATTGTTTCACAAGAATTCCTCTTTTAAGCGTTTCTACTCTCAATGTGCATGTTTTTACACTTTTATTTGTTGGTTTCAACGTTTTATAAGAATCTGTCTGTTACACTGTTTTAAGCTGTTTCTAGTCTAAATTTACCTATTTTACACTCTTCTTATGCTGTTTTCACATACTGTTTCTAGCGATTTAGAAGAATTCTTCTTTTAGACTGCTTTTAAACGTTTCTAGTCACAATTTTTGTTGTTTAAAGTGTTTTTAAGCTGTTTTCACCGTTTTACAAGTATTTGTGTCTTAAATCTGTTTTATCAGGTTTTAGTCTGAATTGTGTTCTAATCACAAATTGCATGTTTTTACACTGTTTAATGCTCCTAAATTCTGTTTCACAAGAATTATATCTTTTAAAGTCTAAAACTTTACATAATAATGTGTCTAAATTATATCTTTTACACTTTTTATTTTTTGGTTTCAACGTTTTATAAGAATTCGTCTGTTACACCGGTTTAAGTGTTTCTAATCTCAAATTGCATGTTTTTACACTATTTTTATGCTGTTTTCATTCTTTTACAAGAATTCGTGTCTCAAATCTGTTTTATGAGGTTCTAGACTCGATATGTTTGTTTTTACACTGTTTTAAGCTGTTTTCAGCTTTTTAGAAGAATTCTTTTTTACACCGGTTTAAGTGTTTCTAATCTCAAATTGCATGTTTTACACTATTTTATGCTGTTTTCATTCTTTTACAAGAATTCGTGTCTCAAATCTGTTTTATGAGGTTCTAGTCTCAATATGTTTGTTTTTACACTGTTTAATGCTCCTAAATTCTGTTTCACAAGAATTACATCTTTTAAAGTCTAAAAACTTTACCTAATAATGTGTCTAAATTATATCTTTTAGACCGGTTTTGAGCGTTTTCAGTCTCAAATTGCATGTTTTTAAGCTGTTTTCACCGTTTTTCAAGGATTCGTGTCTTAAATCTGTTTTATCTGGTTTTAGTCTCAATTTGTTTGATTTTACACTGTTTTAAGCTGTTTTCAGCTTTTTAGAAGAATTCTTAGTTTAGACCGGTTTAAGTGTTTCTAATCTCAAATTGCATGTTTTTACACTATTTTTATGCTGTTTTCATTCTTTTTCAAGTATTCGTGTCTTAAATCTGTTTTATCTGGTTTTAGTCTCAATTTGTTTGATTTTACACTGTTTTATGCTGTTTTCAGCTTTTTAGAAGAATTCTTTTTAGACCGGTTTAAGTTTTTCTAGTCTCAAATTACATGTTTTAATGTGTTTTTAAGCTGTTTTCACCGTTTTACAAGTTTTCGTGTCTTAAATCTGTTTTATCTGGTTTTAGAATCAAAAATTTGTTTGATTTTACACTCTTTTATGCTGTTTTAGAAGAATTCTAATTTTAGACCGGTTTAAGTATTTCAAGTCTCAAATTACACGTTTCTAACCTATTTTTATACTGTTTATATTGTTTCACAAGAATTCCTCTTTTAAGCGTTTCTACTCTCAATGTGCATGTTTTACACTTTTATTTGTTGGTTTCAACGTTTTATAAGAATTCGTCTGTTACACCTGTTTTAAGCGTTTCTAGTCTAAATTTACCTATTTTTTACACTCTTCTTATGCTGTTTTCACATACTGTTTCCAGCGATTTAGAAGAATTCTTCTTTTAGACTGTTTTAAACGTTTCTAGTCTCAATTTTTCTTGTTTTAAAGTGTTTTAAGCTGTTTTCACCGTTTTACAAGTATTTGTGTCTTAAATCTGTTTTATCCGAATTAAGTCTGAATTAAGAATTCTTAATTTAGACCTGTTTTAAGTGTTTCTAATCTCAAATTGCATGTTTTACATTATTTTTATGTTGTTTTCATTTTTTTACAAGAATTCGTGTCTCAAATCTGTTTTATGAGGTTCTAGTCTCAATATGTTTGTTTTACACTGTTTAATGCTCCTAAATTCTGTTTCACAAGAATTACATCTTTAAAGTCTAAAAACTTTACCTAATAATGTGTCTAAATTATATCTTTTAGACCGGTTTTGAGCGTTTTCAGTCTCAAATTGCATGTTTTAAGCTGTTTTCACCGTTTTTCAAGTATTCGTGTCTTAAATCTGTTTTATCTGGTTTTAGTCTCAATTTGTTTGATTTTACACTGTTTTATGCTGTTTTCAGCTTTTAGAAGAATTCTTTTTAGACCGGTTTAAGTTTTTCTAGTCTCAAATTACATGTTTTAATGTGTTTTTAAGCTGTTTTCACCGTTTTACAAGTTTTCGTGTCTTAAATCTGTTTTATCTGGTTTTAGAATCAAAATTTGTTTGATTTTACACTCTTTTATGCTGTTTTAGAAGAATTCTTTTTTAGACCGGTTTAAGTGTTTCTAATCTCAAATTGCATGTTTTACATTATTTTTATGTTGTTTTCATTCTTTTACAAGAATTCGTGTCTCAAATCTGTTTTATGAGGTTCTAGTCTCAATAAGTTTGTTTTTACACTGTTTAATGCTCCTAAATTCTGTTTCACAAGAATTACATCTTTTAAAGTCTAAAAACTTTACCTAATAATGTGACTAAATTATATCTTTTAGACCAGTTTTGAGCGTTTTTAGTCTCAAATTGCATGTTTTTAAAGTGTTTTTAAGCTGGTTTCACCGTTTCTCAAGTATTCGTGTCTTAAATCTCTTTTAGTCTGAATTTGTTTGATTTTACACTGTTTTAAGCTGTTTTCAGTTTTTTAGAAGAATTCTTAGTTTAGACCGGTTTAAGTGTTTTTAATCTCAAATTGCATGTTTTACACTATTTTTATGCTGTTTTCATTCTTTTACAAGAATTCGTGTCTCAAATCTGTTTTATGAGGTTCTAGTCTCAATATGTTTGTTTTTACACTGTTTTAAGCTGTTTTCACCGTTTTACAAGTATTTGTGTCTTAAATCTGTTTTATCAGGTTTTAGTCTGAATTGTGTTCTAATCACAAATTGCATGTTTTTACACTGTTTAATGCTCCTAAATTCTGTTTCACAAGAATTATATCTTTTAAAGTCTAAAAACTTTACATAATAATGTGTCTAAATTATATCTTTTACACTTTTTATTTTTTGGTTTCAACGTTTTATAAGAATTCGTCTGTTACACCGGTTTAAGTGTTTCTAATCTCAAATTGCATTTTTTACACTATTTTTATGCTGTTTTCATTCTTTTACAAGAATTCGTGTCTCAAATCTGTTTTATGAGGTTCTAGACTCGATATGTTTGTTTTTATACTGTTTAATGCTCCTAAATTCTCTTTCACAAGAATTACATCTTTTAAAGTCTAAAAACTTTACCTAATAATGTGACTAAATTATATCTTTTAGACCAGTTTTGAGCGTTTTTAGTCTCAAATTGCATGTTTTTAAAGTGTTTTTAAGCTGTTTTCACCGTTTCTCAAGTATTCGTGTCTTAAATCTCTTTTAGTCTGAATTTGTTTGATTTTACACTGTTTTAAGCTGTTTTCAGCTTTTTAGAAGAATTCTTAGTTTAGACCGGTTTAAGTGTTTTTAATCTCAAATTGCATGTTTTTACACTATTTTTATGCTGTTTTCATTCTTTTACAAGAATTCGTGTCTCAAATCTGTTTTATGAGGTTCTAGTCTCAATATGTTTGTTTTACACTGTTTTAAGCTGTTTTCAGCTTTTTAGAAGAATTCTTTTTAGACCGGTTTAAGTGTTTCTAATCTCAAATTGCATGTTTTACACTATTTTTATGCTGTTTTCATTCTTTTACAAGAATTCGTGTCTCAAATCTGTTTTATGAGGTTCTAGTCTCAATATGTTTGTTTTTACACTGTTTAATGCTCCTAAATTCTGTTTCACAAGAATTACATCTTTTAAAGTCTAAAAACTTTACCTAATAATGTGTCTAAATTATATCTTTTAGACCGGTTTTGAGCGTTTTCAGTCGCAAATTGCATGTTTTTAAGCTGTTTTCACCGTTTTTCAAGGATTCGTGTCTTAAATCTGTTTTATCTGGTTTTAGTCTCAATTTGTTTGATTTTACACTGTTTTATGCTGTTTTCAGCTTTTTAGAAGAATTCTTTTTTAGATCGGTTTAAGTTTTTCTAGTCTCAAATTACATGTTTTAATGTGTTTTTAAGCTGTTTTCACCGTTTTACAAGTTTTCGTGTCTTAAATCTGTTTTATCTGGTTTTAGAATCAAAATTTGTTTGATTTTACACTGTTTTATGCTGTTTTAGAAGAATTCTTTTTTTAGACCGGTTTAAGTGTTTCTAATCTCAAATTGCATGTTTTTACATTATTTTTATGCTGTTTTCATTCTTTTACAAGAATTCGTGTCTCAAATCTGTTTTATGAGGTTCTAGTCTCAATAAGTTTGTTTTTACACTGTTTAATGCTCCTAAATTGTGTTTCACAAGAATTACATCTTTAAAGTCTAAAAACTTTACCTAATAATGTGTCTAAATTATATCTTTTAGACCGGTTTTGAGCGTTTTCAGTCTCAAATTGCATGTTTTAAGCTGTTTTCACCGTTTTTCAAGTATTCGTGTCTTAAATCTTTTTTATCTGGTTTTAGTCTTAATTTGTTTGATTTTACACTGATTTATGCTGTTTTCAGCTTTTTAGAAGAATTCTTTTTTAGACCGGTTTAAGTTTTTCTAGTCTCAACTTACATGTTTTTAATGTGTTTTTAAGCTGTTTTCACCGTTTTACAAGTTTTCGTGTCTTAAATCTGTTTTATCTGGTTTTAGAATCAAAAATTTGTTTGATTTTACACTCTTTTATGCTGTTTTAGAAGAATTCTAATTTTAGACCGGTTTAAGTATTTCTAGTCTCAAATTACACGTTTCTAACCTATTTTTATGTTGTTTTATTGTTTCACAAGAATTCTCTCTTTTAAGCTGTTTCTACTCTCAATGTGCATGTTTTTACACTTTTATTTGTTGGTTTCAACGTTTTATAAGAATTCGTCTGTTACACTGTTTTAAGCGTTTCTAGTCTAAATTTACCTATTTTTACACTCTTCTTATGCTGTTTTCACATACTGTTTCCAGCGATTTAGAAGAATTCTTCTTCTTTAGACTGCTTTTAAACGTTTCTAGTCTCAATTTTTCTTGTTTTAAAGTGTTTTTAAGCTGTTTTCACCGTTTTACAAGTATTTGTGTCTTAAATCTGTTTTATCCGAATTAAGTCTGAATTAAGAATTTTAATTTAGACCTGTTTTAAGTGTTTCTAATCTCAAATTGCATGTTTTACACTATTTTTATGTTGTTTTCATTTTTTTACAAGAATTCGTGTCTCAAATCTGTTTTATGAGGTTCTAGTCTCAATATGTTTGTTTTACACTGTTTAATGCTCCTAAATTCTGTTTCACAAGAATTACATCTTTTAAAGTCTAAAACTTTACCTAATAATGTGTCTAAATTATATCTTTTAGACCGGTTTTGAGCGTTTTCAGTCTCAAATTGCATGTTTTAAGCTGTTTTCACCGTTTTTCAAGTATTCGTGTCTTAAATCTGTTTTATCTGGTTTTAGTCTCAATTTGTTTGATTTTACACTGTTTTATGCTGTTTTCAGCTTTTAGAAGAATTCTTTTTAGACCGGTTTAAGTTTTTCTAGTCTCAAATTACATGTTTTAATGTGTTTTAAGCTGTTTTCACCGTTTTACAAGTTTTCGTGTCTTAAATCTGTTTTATCTGGTTTCAGTCTAAATTTGTTTGATTTTACACTGTTTTAAGCTGTTTTCAGCTTTTAGAAGAATATTTTTTAGACCGGTTTAAGTGTTTCTAATCTCAAATTGCATGTTTTACATTATTTTTATGTTGTTTTCATTCTTTTACAATAATTCGTGTCTCAAATCTGTTGTATGAGGTTCTAGTCTCAATATGTTTGTTTTTACACTGTTTAATGCTCCTAAATTCTGTTTCACAAAAATTATATCTTTTAAAGTCTAAAAACTTTACATAATAATGTGTCTAAATTATATCTTTTAGACCGGTTTTGAGCGTTTTCAGTCTCAAATTGCATGATTATAAAGTGTTTTTAAGCTGTTTTCACCGTTTTCAAGAATTCGTTTCTTATATCTGGTTTTAGTCTGAATTTGTTTGATTTTACACTGTTTTAAGCTGTTTTCAGCTTTTTAGAAGAATTCTTAGTTTAGACCGGTTTAAGTGTTTCTAATCTCAAATTGCATGTTTTTACACTATTTTTATGCTGTTTTCATTCTTTTACAATAATTCGTGTCTCAAATCTGTTTTATGAGGTTCTAGTCTCAATATGTTTGTTTTTACACTGTTTTATGCTCCTAAATTGTGTTTCACAAGAATTACATCTTTTAAAGTCTAAAAACTTTACCTAATAATGTGTCTAAATTATATCTTTTAATCGGTTATGAGCGTTTTTAGTCTCAAATTGCATGTTTTAAAGTGTTTTTAAGCTGTTTTCACCGTTTTTCAAGTATTCGTGTCTTAAATCTGTTTTATCTGGTTTCAGTCTGAATTTGTTTGATTTTACACTGTTTTAAGCTGTTTTCAGCTTTTAGAAGAATTCTTTTTTTAGACCGGTTTAAGTGTTTCTAATCTCAAATTGCATGTTTTACATTATTTTTATGTTGTTTTCATTCTTTTACAAGAATTCGTGTCTCAAATCTGTTTTATGAGGTTCTAGTCTCAATATGTTTGTTTTACACTGTTTAATGCTCCTAAATTTGTTTCACAAGAATTACATCTTTTAAAGTCTAAAAACTTTACCTAATAATGTGTCTAAATTATATCTTTTAGACCGGTTTTGAGCGTTTTCAGTCTCAAATTGCATGTTTTAAGCTGTTTTCACCGTTTTTCAAGTATTCGTGTCTTAAATCTGTTTTATCTGGTTTTAGTCTCAATTTGTTTGATTTTACACTGTTTTATGCTGTTTTCAGCTTTTTAGAAGAATTCTTTTTAGACCGGTTTAAGTTTTTCTAGTCTCAAATTACATGTTTTAATGTGTTTTTAAGCTGTTTTCACCGTTTTACAAGTTTTCGTGTCTTAAATCTGTTTTATCTGGTTTCAGTCTAAATTTGTTTGATTTTACACTGTTTTAAGCTGTTTTCAGCTTTTTAGAAGAATATTTTTTAGACCGGTTTAAGTGTTTCTAATCTCAAATTGCATGTTTTACATTATTTTTATGTTGTTTTCATTCTTTTACAAGAATTCGTGTCTCAAATCTGTTTTATGAGGTTCTAGTCTCAATATGTTTGTTTTACACTGTTTAATGCTCCTAAATTCTGTTTCACAAGAATTATATCTTTAAAGTCTAAAACTTTACCTAATAATGTGTCTAAATTATATCTTTTAGACCGGTTTTGAGCGTTTTCAGTCTCAAATTGCATGATTTTAAAGTGTTTTTAAGCTGTTTTCACCGTTTTTCAAGTATTCGTGTCTTAAATCTGTTTTATCTGGTTTTAGTCTGAATTTGTTTGATTTTACACTGTTTTAAGCTGTTTTCAGCTTTTTAGAAGAATTCTTAGTTTAGACCGGTTTAAGTTTTTCTAGTCTCAAATTACATGTTTTAATGTGTTTTTAAGCTGTTTTCACCGTTTTACAAGTTTTCGTGTCTTAAATCTGTTTTATCTGGTTTTAGAATCAAAATTTGTTTGATTTTACACTTTTATGCTGTTTTAGAAGAATTCTTTTTTAGACCGGTTTAAGTGTTTCTAATCTCAAATTGCATGTTTTACATTATTTTTATGTTGTTTTCATTCTTTTACAAGAATTCGTGTCTCAAATCTGTTTTATGAGGTTCTAGTCTCAATAAGTTTGTTTTTACACTGTTTAATGCTCCTAAATTCTGTTTCACAAGAATTACATCTTTTAAAGTCTAAAAACTTTACCTAATAATGTGTCTAAATTATATCTTTTAGACCGGTTTTGAGCGTTTTTTAGTCTCAAATTGCATGTTTTAAAGTGTTTTTAAGCTGTTTTCACCGTTTTTCAAGTATTCGTGTCTTAAATCTGGTTTTAGTCTGAATTTGTTTGATTTTACACTGTTTTAAGCTGTTTTCAGCTTTTAGAAGAATTCTTAGTTTAGACCGGTTTAAGTGTTTTTAATCTCAAATTGCATGTTTTACACTATTTTTATGTTGTTTTCATTCTTTTACAAGAATTCGTGTCTCAAATCTGTTTTATGAGGTTCTAGTCTCAATATGTTTGTTTTTACACTGTTTTAAGCTGTTTTCACCGTTTTACAAGTATTTGTGTCTTAAATCTGTTTTATCAGGTTTTAGTCTGAATTGTGTTCTAATCACAAATTGCATGTTTTACACTGTTTAATGCTCCTAAATTCTGTTTCACAAGAATTATATCTTTTAAAGTCTAAAAACTTTACATAATAATGTGTCTAAATTATATCTTTTACACTTTTTTATTTTTGGTTTCAACGTTTTATAAGAATTGTCTGTTAGACCGGTTTAAGTGTTTCTAATCTCAAATTGCATGTTTTACACTATTTTTATGTTGTTTTCATTCTTTTACAAGAATTCGTGTCTCAAATCTGTTTTATGAGGTTCTAGTCTCAATATGTTTGTTTTACACTGTTTAATGCTCCTAAATTCTCTTTCACAAGAATTACATCTTTTAAAGTCTAAAAACTTTACCTAATAATGTGTCTAAATTATATCTTTTAGACCAGTTTTGAGCGTTTTAGTCTCAAATTGCATGTTTTAAAGTGTTTTTAAGCTGTTTTCACCGTTTCTCAAGTATTCGTGTCTTAAATCTCTTTTAGTCTGAATTTGTTTGATTTTACACTGTTTTAAGCTGTTTTCAGCTTTTAGAAGAATTCTTAGTTTAGACCGGTTTAAGTGTTTTTAATCTCAAATTGCATGTTTTACACTATTTTTATGTTGTTTTCATTCTTTTACAAGAATTCGTGTCTCAAATCTGTTTTATGAGGTTCTAGTCTCAATATGTTTGTTTTACACTGTTTTAAGCTGTTTTCAGCTTTTTTAGAAGAATTCTTTTTTTAGACCGGTTTAAGTGTTTCTAATCTCAAATTGCATGTTTTACACTATTTTTATGTTGTTTTCATTCTTTTACAAGAATTCGTGTCTCAAATCTGTTTTATGAGGTTCTAGTCTCAATATGTTTGTTTTACACTGTTTAATGCTCCTAAATTCTGTTTCACAAGAATTACATCTTTTAAAGTCTAAAAACTTTACCTAATAATGTGTCTAAATTATATCTTTTAGACCGGTTTTGAGCGTTTTCAGTCTCAAATTGCATGTTTTAAGCTGTTTTCACCGTTTTTCAAGTATTCGTGTCTTAAATCTGTTTTATCTGGTTTTAGTCTCAATTTGTTTGATTTTACACTGTTTTATGCTGTTTTCAGCTTTTAGAAGAATTCTTTTTAGATCGGTTTAAGTTTTTCTAGTCTCAAATTACATGTTTTAATGTGTTTTTAAGCTGTTTTCACCGTTTTACAAGTTTTCGTGTCTTAAATCTGTTTTATCTGGTTTTAGAATCAAAATTTGTTTGATTTTACACTGTTTTATGCTGTTTTAGAAGAATTCTTTTTAGACCGGTTTAAGTGTTTCTAATCTCAAATTGCATGTTTTACATTATTTTTATGTTGTTTTCATTCTTTTACAAGAATTCGTGTCTCAAATCTGTTTTATGAGGTTCTAGTCTCAATATGTTTGTTTTACACTGTTTAATGCTCCTAAATTCTGTTTCACAAGAATTACATCTTTTAAAGTCTAAAAACTTTACCTAATAATGTGTCTAAATTATATCTTTTAGACCGGTTTTGAGCGTTTTCAGTCTCAAATTGCATGTTTTAAAGTGTTTTAAGCTGTTTTCACCGTTTTTCAAGTATTCGTGTCTTAAATCTGTTTTATCTGGTTTCAGTCTGAATTTGTTTGATTTTACACTGTTTTAAGCTGTTTTCAGCTTTTAGAAGAATTCTTTTTTTAGACCGGTTTAAGTGTTTCTAATCTCAAATTGCATGTTTTACATTATTTTTATGTTGTTTTCATTCTTTTACAAGAATTCGTGTCTCAAATCTGTTTTATGAGGTTCTAGTCTCAATATGTTTGTTTTACACTGTTTAATGCTCCTAAATTCTGTTTCACAAAAATTATATCTTTTAAAGTCTAAAACTTTACCTAATAATGTGTCTAAATTATATCTTTTAGACCGGTTTTGAGCGTTTTCAGTCTCAAATTGCATGATTTTAAAGTGTTTTTAAGCTGTTTTCACCGTTTTTCAAGTATTCGTTTCTTAAATCTGTTTTATCTGGTTTTAGTCTGAATTTGTTTGATTTTACACTGTTTTAAGCTGTTTTCAGCTTTTTAGAAGAATTCTTAGTTTAGACCGGTTTAAGTTTTTCTAGTCTCAAATTACATGTTTTAATGTGTTTTAAGCTGTTTTCACCGTTTTACAAGTTTTCGTGTCTTAAATCTGTTTTATCTGGTTTTAGAATCAAAAATTTGTTTGATTTTACACTGTTTTATGCTGTTTTAGAAGAATTCTTTTTTAGACCGGTTTAAGTGTTTCTAATCTCAAATTGCATGTTTTACATTATTTTTATGTTGTTTTCATTCTTTTACAAGAATTCGTGTCTCAAATCTGTTTTATGAGGTTCTAGTCTCAATATGTTTGTTTTACACTGTTTAATGCTCCTAAATTCTGTTTCACAAGAATTACATCTTTTAAAGTCTAAAAACTTTACCTAATAATGTGTCTAAATTATATCTTTTAGACCGGTTTTGAGCGTTTTTAGTCTCAAATTGCATGTTTTAAAGTGTTTTTAAGCTGTTTTCACCGTTTTTCAAGTATTCGTGTCTTAAATCTCTGGTTTTAGTCTGAATTTGTTTGATTTTACACTGTTTTAAGCTGTTTTCAGCTTTTAGAAGAATTCTTAGTTTAGACCGGTTTAAGTGTTTTTAGTCTCAAATTGCATGTTTTACACTATTTTTATGTTGTTTTCATTCTTTTACAAGTTTTCGTGTCTCAAATCTGTTTTATGAGGTTCTAGTCTCAATATGTTTGTTTTACACTGTTTTAAGCTGTTTTCAGCTTTTTAGAAGAATTCTTTTTAGACCGGTTTAAGTGTTTCTAATCTCAAATTGCATGTTTTACACTATTTTTATGTTGTTTTCATTCTTTTACAAGAATTCGTGTCTCAAATCTGTTTTATGAGGTTCTAGTCTCAATATGTTTGTTTTTACACTGTTTAATGCTCCTAAATTCTGTTTCACAAGAATTACATCTTTTAAAGTCTAAAAACTTTACCTAATAATGTGTCTAAATTATATCTTTTAGACCGGTTTTGAGCGTTTTCAGTCTCAAATTGCATGTTTTAAGCTGTTTTCACCGTTTTTCAAGTATTCGTGTCTTAAATCTGTTTTATCTGGTTTTAGTCTCAATTTGTTTGATTTTACACTGTTTTATGCTGTTTTCAGCTTTTAGAAGAATTCTTTTTAGATCGGTTTAAGTTTTTCTAGTCTCAAATTACATGTTTTTAATGTGTTTTTAAGCTGTTTTCACCGTTTTACAAGTTTTCGTGTCTTAAATCTGTTTTATCTGGTTTTAGAATCAAAAATTTGTTTGATTTTACACTGTTTTATGCTGTTTTAGAAGAATTCTTTTTAGACCGGTTTAAGTGTTTCTAATCTCAAATTGCATGTTTTACATTATTTTTATGTTGTTTTCATTCTTTTACAAGAATTCGTGTCTCAAATCTGTTTTATGAGGTTCTAGTCTCAATATGTTTGTTTTACACTGTTTAATGCTCCTAAATTCTGTTTCACAAGAATTACATCTTTTAAAGTCTAAAACTTTACCTAATAATGTGTCTAAATTATATCTTTTAGACCGGTTTTGAGCGTTTTCAGTCTCAAATTGCATGTTTTTAAGCTGTTTTCACCGTTTTTCAAGTATTCGTGTCTTAAATCTTTTTTATCTGGTTTTAGTCTTAATTTGTTTGATTTTACACTGTTTTATGCTGTTTTCAGCTTTTAGAAGAATTCTTTTAGACCGGTTTAAGTTTTTCTAGTCTCAAATTACATGTTTTAATGTGTTTTAAGCTGTTTTCACCGTTTTACAAGTTTTCGTGTCTTAAATCTGTTTTATCTGGTTTCAGTCTGAATTTGTTTGATTTTACACTGTTTTAAGCTGTTTTCAGCTTTTTTAGAAGAATTCTTTTTTAGACCGGTTTAAGTGTTTCTAATCTCAAATTGCATGTTTTACATTATTTTTATGTTGTTTTCATTCTTTTACAAGAATTCGTGTCTCAAATCTGTTTTATGAGGTTCTAGTCTCAATATGTTTGTTTTTACACTGTTTAATGCTCCTAAATTCTGTTTCACAAGAATTACATCTTTTAAAGTCTAAAAACTTTACCTAATAATGTGTCTAAATTATATCTTTTAGACCGGTTTTGAGCGTTTTCAGTCTCAAATTGCATGTTTTTAAGCTGTTTTCACCGTTTTTCAAGTATTCGTGTCTTAAATCTGTTTTATCTGGTTTTAGTCTCAATTTGTTTGATTTTACACTGTTTTATGCTGTTTTCAGCTTTTTAGAAGAATTCTTTTTTAGACCGGTTTAAGTTTTTCTAGTCTCAAATTACATGTTTTTAATGTGTTTTTAAGCTGTTTTCACCGTTTTACAAGTTTTCGTGTCTTAAATCTGTTTTATCTGGTTTCAGTCTAAATTTGTTTGATTTTACACTGTTTTAAGCTGTTTTCAGCTTTTTAGAAGAATATTTTTTTAGACCGGTTTAAGTGTTTCTAATCTCAAATTGCATGTTTTTACACTATTTTTATGCTGTTTTCATTCTTTTACAATAATTCGTGTCTCAAATCTGTTGTATGAGGTTCTAGTCTCAATATGTTTGTTTTTACACTGTTTAATGCTCCTAAATTCTGTTTCACAAAAATTATATCTTTTAAAGTCTAAAAACTTTACATAATAATGTGTCTAAATTATATCTTTTAGACCGGTTTTGAGCGTTTTCAGTCTCAAATTGCATGATTTTAAAGTGTTTTTAAGCTGTTTTCACCGTTTTTCAAGTATTCGTGTCTTAAATCTGTTTTATCTGGTTTCAGTCTGAATTTGTTTGATTTTACACTGTTTTAAGCTGTTTTCAGCTTTTTAGAAGAATTCTTTTTTAGACCGGTTTAAGTGTTTCTAATCTCAAATTGCATGTTTTTACATTATTTTTATGCTGTTTTCATTCTTTTACAAGAATTCGTGTCTCAAATCTGTTTTATGAGGTTCTAGTCTCAATATGTTTGTTTTTACACTGTTTAATGCTCCTAAATTCTGTTTCACAAGAATTACATCTTTTAAAGTCTAAAAACTTTACCTAATAATGTGTCTAAATTATATCTTTTAGACCGGTTTTGAGCGTTTTCAGTCTCAAATTGCATGATTTTAAAGTGTTTTAAGCTGTTTTCACCGTTTTTCAAGTATTCGTGTCTTAAATCTGTTTTATCTGGTTTTAGTCTGAATTTGTTTGATTTTACACTGTTTTAAGCTGTTTTCAGCTTTTAGAAGAATTCTTAGTTTAGACCGGTTTAAGTTTTTCTAGTCTCAAATTACATGTTTTAATGTGTTTTAAGCTGTTTTCACCGTTTTACAAGTTTTCGTGTCTTAAATCTGTTTTATCTGGTTTTAGAATAAAAAATTTGTTTGATTTTACACTGTTTTATGCTGTTTTAGAAGAATTTTTTTAGACCGGTTTAAGTGTTTCTAATCTCAAATTGCATGTTTTACATATTTTTATGTTGTTTTCATTCTTTTACAAGAATTCGTGTCTCAAATCTGTTTTATGAGGTTCTAGTCTCAATAAGTTTGTTTTTACACTGTTTAATGCTCCTAAATTCTGTTTCACAAGAATTACATCTTTTAAAGTCTAAAAACTTTACCTAATAATGTGACTAAATTATATCTTTTAGACCAGTTTTGAGCGTTTTTAGTCTCAAATTGCATGTTTTTAAAGTGTTTTTAAGCTGTTTTCACCGTTTCTCAAGTATTCGTGTCTTAAATCTCTTTTAGTCTGAATTTGTTTGATTTTACACTGTTTTAAGCTGTTTTCAGCTTTTTAGAAGAATTCTTAGTTTAGACCGGTTTAAGTGTTTTTAATCTCAAATTGCATGTTTTTACACTATTTTTATGCTGTTTTCATTCTTTTACAAGAATTCGTGTCTCAAATCTGTTTTATGAGGTTCTAGTCTCAATATGTTTGTTTTTACACTGTTTTAAGCTGTTTTCACCGTTTTACAAGTATTTGTGTCTTAAATCTGTTTTATCAGGTTTTAGTCTGAATTGTGTTCTAATCACAAATTGCATGTTTTTACACTGTTTAATGCTCCTAAATTCTGTTTCACAAGAATTATATCTTTTAAAGTCTAAAAACTTTACATAATAATGTGTCTAAATTATATCTTTTACACTTTTTATTTTTTGGTTTCAACGTTTTATAAGAATTCGTCTGTTACACCGGTTTAAGTGTTTCTAATCTCAAATTGCATGTTTTTACACTATTTTTATGTTGTTTTCATTCTTTTACAAGAATTCGTGTCTCAAATCTGTTTTATGAGGTTCTAGTCTCGATATGTTTGTTTTATACTGTTTAATGCTCCTAAATTCTCTTTCACAAGAATTACATCTTTTAAAGTCTAAAAACTTTACCTAATAATGTGACTAAATTATATCTTTTAGACCAGTTTTGAGCGTTTTTAGTCTCAAATTGCATGTTTTTAAAGTGTTTTTAAGCTGTTTTCACCGTTTCTCAAGTATTCGTGTCTTAAATCTCTTTTAGTCTGAATTTGTTTGATTTTACACTGTTTTAAGCTGTTTTCAGCTTTTTAGAAGAATTCTTAGTTTAGACCGGTTTAAGTGTTTTTAATCTCAAATTGCATGTTTTTACACTATTTTTATGTTGTTTTCATTCTTTTACAAGAATTCGTGTCTCAAATCTGTTTTATGAGGTTCTAGTCTCAATATGTTTGTTTTACACTGTTTTAAGCTGTTTTCAGCTTTTTTAGAAGAATTCTTTTTTAGACCGGTTTAAGTGTTTCTAATCTCAAATTGCATGTTTTTACACTATTTTTATGCTGTTTTCATTCTTTTACAAGAATTCGTGTCTCAAATCTGTTTTATGAGGTTCTAGTCTCAATATGTTTGTTTTACACTGTTTAATGCTCCTAAATTCTGTTTCACAAGAATTACATCTTTAAAGTCTAAAAACTTTACCTAATAATGTGTCTAAATTATATCTTTTAGACCGGTTTTGAGCGTTTTCAGTCTCAAATTGCATGTTTTAAGCTGTTTTCACCGTTTTTCAAGTATTCGTGTCTTAAATCTGTTTTATCTGGTTTTAGTCTCAATTTGTTTGATTTTACACTGTTTTATGCTGTTTTCAGCTTTTAGAAGAATTCTTTTTTTAGATCGGTTTAAGTTTTTCTAGTCTCAAATTACATGTTTTTAATGTGTTTTTAAGCTGTTTTCACCGTTTTACAAGTTTTCGTGTCTTAAATCTGTTTTATCTGGTTTTAGAATCAAAAATTTGTTTGATTTTACACTGTTTTATGCTGTTTTAGAAGAATTCTTTTTTAGACCGGTTTAAGTGTTTCTAATCTCAAATTGCATGTTTTACATTATTTTTATGTTGTTTTCATTCTTTTACAAGAATTCGTGTCTCAAATCTGTTTTATGAGGTTCTAGTCTCAATAAGTTTGTTTTTACACTGTTTAATGCTCCTAAATTGTGTTTCACAAGAATTACATCTTTTAAAGTCTAAAAACTTTACCTAATAATGTGTCTAAATTATATCTTTTAGACCGGTTTTGAGCGTTTTCAGTCTCAAATTGCATGTTTTTAAGCTGTTTTCACCGTTTTTCAAGTATTCGTGTCTTAAATCTGTTTTATCTGGTTTTAGTCTTAATTTGTTTGATTTTACACTGTTTTATGCTGTTTTCAGCTTTTAGAAGAATTCTTTTTAGACCGGTTTAAGTTTTTCTAGTCTCAAATTACATGTTTTTAATGTGTGTTTTTAAGCTGTTTTCACCGTTTTACAAGTTTTCGTGTCTTAAATCTGTTTTATCTGGTTTTAGAATCAAAATTTGTTTGATTTTACACTCTTTTATGTTTTGTTTTAGAAGAATTTAATTTTAGACCGGTTTAAGTGTTTCTAGTCTCAAATTACATGTTTCTAACCTATTTTATGTTGTTTTTATTGTTTCACAAGAATTCCTCTTTTAAGCTGTTTCTACTCTCAATGTGCATGTTTTTACACTTTTTATTTGTTGGTTTCAACGTTTTATAAGAATTCGTCTGTTACACCGTTTTAAGCGTTTCTAGTCTAAATTTACCTATTTTTACACTCTTCTTATGCTGTTTTCACATACTGTTTCCAGCGATTTAGAAGAATTCTTCTTTTAGACTGCTTTTAAACGTTTCTAGTCTCAATTTTTCTTGTTTTTAAAGTGTTTTTAAGCTGTTTTCACCGTTTTACAAGTATTTGTGTCTTAAATCTGTTTTATCCGAATTAAGTCTGAATTAAGAATTCTTAATTTAGACCTGTTTTAAGTGTTTCTAATCTCAAATTGCATGTTTTACACTATTTTTATGTTGTTTTCATTTTTTTACAAGAATTCGTGTCTCAAATCTGTTTTATGAGGTTCTAGTCTCAATATGTTTGTTTTTACACTGTTTAATGCTCCTAAATTCTGTTTCACAAGAATTACATCTTTTAAAGTCTAAAAACTTTACCTAATAATGTGTCTAAATTATATCTTTTAGACCGGTTTTGAGCGTTTTCAGTCTCAAATTGCATGTTTTTAAGCTGTTTTCACCGTTTTTCAAGTATTCGTGTCTTAAATCTGTTTTATCTGGTTTTAGTCTCAATTTGTTTGATTTTACACTGTTTTATGCTGTTTTCAGCTTTTAGAAGAATTCTTTTTAGACCGGTTTAAGTTTTTCTAGTCTCAAATTACATGTTTTAATGTGTTTTAAGCTGTTTTCACTGTTTTACAAGTTTTCGTGTCTTAAATCTGTTTTATCTGGTTTCAGTCTAAATTTGTTTGATTTTACACTGTTTTAAGCTGTTTTCAGCTTTTTTAGAAGAATTTTTTTTAGACCGGTTTAAGTGTTTCTAATCTCAAATTGCATGTTTTACACTATTTTTATGTTGTTTTCATTCTTTTACAATAATTCGTGTCTCAAATCTGTTTTATGAGGTTCTAGTCTCAATATGTTTGTTTTACACTGTTTTATGCTCCTAAATTCTGTTTCACAAGAATTACATCTTTTAAAGTCTAAAACTTTACCTAATAATGTGTCTAAATTATATCTTTTAGACCGGTTTTGAGCGTTTTTAGTCTCAAATTGCATGTTTTAAAGTGTTTTTAAGCTGTTTTCACCGTTTTTCAAGTATTCGTGTCTTAAATCTGTTTTATCTGGTTTCAGTCTGAATTTGTTTGATTTTACACTGTTTTAAGCTGTTTTCAGCTTTTTAGAAGAATTCTTTTTTTAGACCGGTTTAAGTGTTTCTAATCTCAAATTGCATGTTTTACATTATTTTTATGTTGTTTTCATTCTTTTACAAGAATTCGTGTCTCAAATCTGTTTTATGAGGTTCTAGTCTCAATATGTTTGTTTTACACTGTTTAATGCTCCTAAATTGTGTTTCACAAGAATTACATCTTTAAAGTCTAAAAACTTTACCTAATAATGTGTCTAAATTATATCTTTTAGACCGGTTTTGAGCGTTTTCAGTCTCAAATTGCATGTTTTAAGCTGTTTTCACCGTTTTTCAAGTATTCGTGTCTTAAATCTGTTTTATCTGGTTTTAGTCTCAATTTGTTTGATTTTACACTGTTTTTTGCTGTTTTCAGCTTTTTAGAAGAATTCTTTTTTAGACCGGTTTAAGTTTTTCTAGTCTCAAATTACATGTTTTAATGTGTTTTAAGCTGTTTTCACCGTTTTACAAGTTTTCGTGTCTTAAATCTGTTTTATCTGGTTTTAGAATCAAAATTTGTTTGATTTTACACTCTTTTATGCTGTTTTAGAAGAATTCTAATTTTAGACCGGTTTAAGTATTTCTAGTCTCAAATTACACGTTTCTAACCTATTTTATGTTGTTTTATTGTTTCACAAGAATTCCTCTTTTAAGTTGTTTCTACTCTCAATGTGCATGTTTTACACTTTTTATTTGTTGGTTTCAACGTTTTATAAGAATCTGTCTGTTACACCTGTTTTAAGCGTTTCTAGTCTAAATTTACCTATTTTACACTCTTCTTATGCTGTTTTCACATACTGTTTCCAGCGATTTAGAAGAATTCTTCTTTAGACTGCTTTAAACGTTTCTAGTCTCAATTTTTCTTGTTTTTAAAGTGTTTTAAGCTGTTTTCACCGTTTTACAAGTATTTGTGTCTTAAATCTGTTTTATCCGAATTAAGTCTGAATTAAGAATTCTTAATTTAGACCTGTTTTAAGTGTTTCTAATCTCAAATTGCATGTTTTACACTATTTTTATGTTGTTTTCATTTTTTTACAAGAATTCGTGTCTCAAATCTGTTTTATGAGGTTCTAGTCTCAATATGTTTGTTTTACACTGTTTAATGCTCCTAAATTCTGTTTCACAAGAATTACATCTTTTAAAGTCTAAAACTTTACCTAATAATGTGTCTAAATTATATCTTTTAGACCGGTTTTGAGCGTTTTCAGTCTCAAATTGCATGTTTTAAGCTGTTTTCACCGTTTTTCAAGTATTCGTGTCTTAAATCTGTTTTATCTGGTTTTAGTCTCAATTTGTTTGATTTTACACTGTTTTATGCTGTTTTCAGCTTTTTAGAAGAATTCTTTTTTAGACCGGTTTAAGTTTTTCTAGTCTCAAATTACATGTTTTTAATGTGTTTTTAAGCTGTTTTCACCGTTTTACAAGTTTTCGTGTCTTAAATCTGTTTTATCTGGTTTCAGTCTAAATTTGTTTGATTTTACACTGTTTTAAGCTGTTTTCAGCTTTTTAGAAGAATATTTTTTTAGACCGGTTTAAGTGTTTCTAATCTCAAATTGCATGTTTTTACACTATTTTTATGCTGTTTTCATTCTTTTACAATAATTCGTGTCTCAAATCTGTTGTATGAGGTTCTAGTCTCAATATGTTTGTTTTTACACTGTTTAATGCTCCTAAATTCTGTTTCACAAAAATTATATCTTTTAAAGTCTAAAAACTTTACATAATAATGTGTCTAAATTATATCTTTTAGACCGGTTTTGAGCGTTTTCAGTCTCAAATTGCATGATTATAAAGTGTTTTTAAGCTGTTTTCACCGTTTTTCAAGAATTCGTTTCTTATATCTGGTTTTAGTCTGAATTTGTTTGATTTTACACTGTTTTAAGCTGTTTTCAGCTTTTTAGAAGAATTCTTAGTTTAGACCGGTTTAAGTGTTTCTAATCTCAAATTGCATGTTTTTACACTATTTTTATGCTGTTTTCATTCTTTTACAATAATTGTGTCTCAAATCTGTTTTATGAGGTTCTAGTCTCAATATGTTTGTTTTTACACTGTTTTATGCTCCTAAATTGTGTTTCACAAGAATTACATCTTTTAAAGTCTAAAAACTTTACCTAATAATGTGTCTAAATTATATCTTTTAATCGGTTATGAGCGTTTTTAGTCTCAAATTGCATGTTTTTAAAGTGTTTTTAAGCTGTTTTCACCGTTTTTCAAGTATTCGTGTCTTAAATCTGTTTTATCTGGTTTCAGTCTGAATTTGTTTGATTTTACACTGTTTTAAGCTGTTTTCAGCTTTTTTAGAAGAATTCTTTTTTTAGACCGGTTTAAGTGTTTCTAATCTCAAATTGCATGTTTTACATTATTTTTATGTTGTTTTCATTCTTTTACAAGAATTCGTGTCTCAAATCTGTTTTATGAGGTTCTAGTCTCAATATGTTTGTTTTACACTGTTTAATGCTCCTAAATTCTGTTTCACAAGAATTACATCTTTTAAAGTCTAAAACTTTACCTAATAATGTGTCTAAATTATATCTTTTAGACCGGTTTTGAGCGTTTTCAGTCTCAAATTGCATGTTTTAAGCTGTTTTCACCGTTTTTCAAGTATTCGTGTCTTAAATCTGTTTTATCTGGTTTTAGTCTCAATTTGTTTGATTTTACACTGTTTTATGCTGTTTTCAGCTTTTTAGAAGAATTCTTTTTAGACCGGTTTAAGTTTTTCTAGTCTCAAATTACATGTTTTAATGTGTTTTTAAGCTGTTTTCACCGTTTTACAAGTTTTCGTGTCTTAAATCTGTTTTATCTGGTTTCAGTCTAAATTTGTTTGATTTTACACTGTTTTAAGCTGTTTTCAGCTTTTAGAAGAATATTTTTTAGACCGGTTTAAGTGTTTCTAATCTCAAATTGCATGTTTTACACTATTTTTATGTTGTTTTCATTCTTTTACAATAATTCGTGTCTCAAATCTGTTTTATGAGGTTCTAGTCTCAATATGTTTGTTTTACACTGTTTAATGCTCCTAAATTCTGTTTCACAAAAATTATATCTTTTAAAGTCTAAAACTTTACATAATAATGTGTCTAAATTATATCTTTTAGACCGGTTTTGAGCGTTTTCAGTCTCAAATTGCATGATTTTAAAGTGTTTTTAAGCTGTTTTCACCGTTTTCAAGAATTCGTTCGTTTCTGTTTTATCTGGTTTTAGTCTGAATTTGTTTGATTTTACACTGTTTTAAGCTGTTTTCAGCTTTTAGAAGAATTCTTAGTTTAGACCGGTTTAAGTGTTTCTAATCTCAAATTGCATGTTTTACACTATTTTTATGTTGTTTTCATTCTTTTACAATAATTCGTGTCTCAAATCTGTTTTATGAGGTTCTAGTCTCAATATGTTTGTTTTACACTGTTTTATGCTCCTAAATTGTGTTTCACAAGAATTACATCTTTTAAAGTCTAAAACTTTACCTAATAATGTGTCTAAATTATATCTTTTTATCGGTTATGAGCGTTTTAGTCTCAAATTGCATGTTTTAAAGTGTTTTTAAGCTGTTTTCACCGTTTTTCAAGTATTCGTGTCTTAAATCTGTTTTATCTGGTTTCAGTCTGAATTTGTTTGATTTTACACTGTTTTAAGCTGTTTTCAGCTTTTTAGAAGAATTCTTTTTTTAGACCGGTTTAAGTGTTTCTAATCTCAAATTGCATGTTTTTACATTATTTTTATGTTGTTTTCATTCTTTTACAAGAATTCGTGTCTCAAATCTGTTGTATGAGGTTCTAGTCTCAATATGTTTGTTTTTACACTGTTTAATGCTCCTAAATTCTGTTTCACAAAAATTATATCTTTTAAAGTCTAAAAACTTTACATAATAATGTGTCTAAATTATATCTTTTAGACCGGTTTTGAGCGTTTTCAGTCTCAAATTGCATGATTTTAAAGTGTTTTAAGCTGTTTTCACCGTTTTTCAAGTATTCGTTTCTTAAATCTCTTTTATCTGGTTTTAGTCTGAATTTGTTTGATTTTACACTGTTTTAAGCTGTTTTCAGCTTTTAGAAGAATTCTTAGTTTAGACCGGTTTAAGTTTTTCTAGTCTCAAATTACATGTTTTTAATGTGTTTTTAAGCTGTTTTCACCGTTTTACAAGTTTTCATGTCTTAAATCTGTTTTATCTGGTTTTAGAATCAAAATTTGTTTGATTTTACACTGTTTTATGCTGTTTTAGAAGAATTTTTTTTTAGACCGGTTTAAGTGTTTCTAATCTCAAATTGCATGTTTTACATTATTTTTATGTTGTTTTCATTCTTTTACAAGAATTCGTGTCTCAAATCTGTTTTATGAGGTTCTAGTCTCAATAAGTTTGTTTTTACACTGTTTAATGCTCCTAAATTCTGTTTCACAAGAATTACATCTTTTAAAGTCTAAAAACTTTACCTAATAATGTGTCTAAATTATATCTTTTAGACCGGTTTTGAGCGTTTTCAGTCTCAAATTGCATGTTTTTAAGCTGTTTTCACCGTTTTTCAAGTATTCGTGTCTTAAATCTGTTTTATCTGGTTTTAGTCTCAATTTGTTTGATTTTACACTGTTTTCAGCTGTTTTTTTAGAAGAATTCAATTTTAGACCGGTTTAAGTTTTTCTAGTCTCAAATTACATGTTTTAATGTGTTTTAAGCTGTTTTCACCGTTTTACAAGTTTTCGTGTCTTAAATCTGTTTTATCTGGTTTTAGAATCAAAAATTTGTTTGATTTTACACTCTTTTATGCTGTAAAATTTTTATTTTAGAACGGTTTAAGTGTTTCTAGTCTGAAATTATACGTTTCTAACCTATTTTATGTTGTTTTATTGTTTCACAAGAATTCCTCTTTTAAGCGTTTCTACTCTCAATGTGCATGTTTTACACTTTTATTTATTGGTTTCAACGTTTTATAAGAATTGTCTGTTACACTGTTTTAAGCGTTTCTAGTCTAAATTTACCTATTTTACACTCTTCTTATGTTGTTTTCACATACTGTTTCTAGCGATTTAAAAGAATTCTTTTAGACTGCTTTTAAACGTTTCTAGTCTCAATTTTTGTTGTTTAAAGTGTTTTAAGCTGTTTTCACCGTTTTACAAGTATTTGTGTCTTAAATCTGTTTTATCAGGTTTTAGTCTGAATTGTGTTCTAATCACAAATTGCATGTTTTTACACTGTTTAATGCTCCTAAATTCTGTTTCACAAGAATTATATCTTTTAAAGTCTAAAAACTTTACATAATAATGTGTCTAAATTATATCTTTTACACTTTTTATTTTTTGGTTTCAACGTTTTATAAGAATTCGTCTGTTACACCGGTTTAAGTGTTTCTAATCTCAAATTGCATGTTTTACACTATTTTTATGTTGTTTTCATTCTTTTACAAGAATTCGTGTCTCAAATCTGTTTTATGAGGTTCTAGTCTCAATATGTTTGTTTTATACTGTTTAATGCTCCTAAATTCTCTTTCACAAGAATTACATCTTTTAAAGTCTAAAAACTTTACCTAATAATGTGACTAAATTATATCTTTTAGACCAGTTTTGAGCGTTTTTAGTCTCAAATTGCATGTTTTTAAAGTGTTTTTAAGCTGTTTTCACCGTTTCTCAAGTATTCGTGTCTTAAATCTCTTTTAGTCTGAATTTGTTTGATTTTACACTGTTTTAAGCTGTTTTCAGCTTTTTAGAAGAATTCTTAGTTTAGACCGGTTTAAGTGTTTTTAATCTCAAATTGCATGTTTTTACACTATTTTTATGCTGTTTTCATTCTTTTACAAGAATTCGTGTCTCAAATCTGTTTTATGAGGTTCTAGTCTCAATATGTTTGTTTTACACTGTTTTAAGCTGTTTTCAGCTTTTTAGAAGAATTCTTTTTTAGACCGGTTTAAGTGTTTCTAATCTCAAATTGCATGTTTTTACACTATTTTTATGCTGTTTTCATTCTTTTACAAGAATTCGTGTCTCAAATCTGTTTTATGAGGTTCTAGTCTCAATATGTTTGTTTTACACTGTTTAATGCTCCTAAATTCTGTTTCACAAGAATTACATCTTTAAAGTCTAAAACTTTACCTAATAATGTGTCTAAATTATATCTTTTAGACCGGTTTTGAGCGTTTTCAGTCTCAAATTGCATGTTTTAAGCTGTTTTCACCGTTTTTCAAGGATTCGTGTCTTAAATCTGTTTTATCTGGTTTTAGTCTCAATTTGTTTGATTTTACACTGTTTTATGCTGTTTTCAGCTTTTTAGAAGAATTCTTTTTTAGATCGGTTTAAGTTTTTCTAGTCTCAAATTACATGTTTTTAATGTGTTTTTAAGCTGTTTTCACCGTTTTACAAGTTTTCGTGTCTTAAATCTGTTTTATCTGGTTTTAGAATCAAAATTTGTTTGATTTTACTGTTTTATGCTGTTTTAGAAGAATTCTTTTTAGACCGGTTTAAGTGTTTCTAATCTCAAATTGCATGTTTTACATTATTTTTATGTTGTTTTCATTCTTTTACAAGAATTCGTGTCTCAAATCTGTTTTATGAGGTTCTAGTCTCAATATGTTTGTTTTACACTGTTTAATGCTCCTAAATTGTGTTTCACAAGAATTACATCTTTTAAAGTCTAAAAACTTTACCTAATAATGTGTCTAAATTATATCTTTTAGACCGGTTTTGAGCGTTTTCAGTCTCAAATTGCATGTTTTTAAGCTGTTTTCACCGTTTTTCAAGTATTCGTGTCTTAAATCTGTTTTATCTGGTTTTAGTCTTAATTTGTTTGATTTTACACTGTTTTATGCTGTTTTCAGCTTTTAGAAGAATTCTTTTTTTAGACCGGTTTAAGTTTTTCTAGTCTCAAATTACATGTTTTAATGTGTTTTAAGCTGTTTTCACCGTTTTACAAGTTTTCGTGTCTTAAATCTGTTTTATCTGGTTTTAGAATCAAAAATTTGTTTGATTTTACACTCTTTTATGCTGTTTTAGAAGAATTCTAATTTTAGACCGGTTTAAGTATTTCTAGTCTCAAATTACACGTTTCTAACCTATTTTTATGTTGTTTTTATTGTTTCACAAGAATTCTCTCTTTAAGCGTTTCTACTCTCAATGTGCATGTTTTTACACTTTTTTATTTGTTGGTTTCAACGTTTTATAAGAATTCGTCTGTTACACTGTTTTAAGCGTTTCTAGTCTAAATTTACCTATTTTACACTCTTCTTATGTTGTTTTCACATACTGTTTCCAGCGATTTAGAAGAATTCTTCTTTTAGACTGCTTTTAAACGTTTCTAGTCTCAATTTTTCTTGTTTTAAAGTGTTTTTAAGCTGTTTTCACCGTTTTACAAGTATTTGTGTCTTAAATCTGTTTTATCCGAATTAAGTCTGAATTAAGAATTCTTAATTTAGACCTGTTTTAAGTGTTTCTAATCTCAAATTGCATGTTTTACACTATTTTTATGTTGTTTTCATTTTTTTACAAGAATTCGTGTCTCAAATCTGTTTTATGAGGTTCTAGTCTCAATATGTTTGTTTTACACTGTTTAATGCTCCTAAATTCTGTTTCACAAGAATTACATCTTTTAAAGTCTAAAACTTTACCTAATAATGTGTCTAAATTATATCTTTTAGACCGGTTTTGAGCGTTTTCAGTCTCAAATTGCATGTTTTAAGCTGTTTTCACCGTTTTTCAAGTATTCGTGTCTTAAATCTGTTTTATCTGGTTTTAGTCTCAATTTGTTTGATTTTACACTGTTTTATGCTGTTTTCAGCTTTTAGAAGAATTCTTTTTTAGACCGGTTTAAGTTTTTCTAGTCTCAAATTACATGTTTTAATGTGTTTTTAAGCTGTTTTCACTGTTTTACAAGTTTTCGTGTCTTAAATCTGTTTTATCTGGTTTCAGTCTAAATTTGTTTGATTTTACACTGTTTTAAGCTGTTTTCAGCTTTTAGAAGAATATTTTTTTAGACCGGTTTAAGTGTTTCTAATCTCAAATTGCATGTTTTACACTATTTTTATGTTGTTTTCATTCTTTTACAATAATTCGTGTCTCAAATCTGTTTTATGAGGTTCTAGTCTCAATATGTTTGTTTTTACACTGTTTTATGCTCCTAAATTGTGTTTCACAAGAATTACATCTTTTAAAGTCTAAAAACTTTACCTAATAATGTGTCTAAATTATATCTTTTAATCGGTTATGAGCGTTTTTAGTCTCAAATTGCATGTTTTTAAAGTGTTTTTAAGCTGTTTTCACCGTTTTTCAAGTATTCGTGTCTTAAATCTGTTTTATCTGGTTTCAGTCTGAATTTGTTTGATTTTACACTGTTTTAAGCTGTTTTCAGCTTTTAGAAGAATTCTTTTTTTAGACCGGTTTAAGTGTTTCTAATCTCAAATTGCATGTTTTACATTATTTTTATGTTGTTTTCATTCTTTTACAAGAATTCGTGTCTCAAATCTGTTTTATGAGGTTCTAGTCTCAATATGTTTGTTTTACACTGTTTAATGCTCCTAAATTCTGTTTCACAAAATTATATCTTTTAAAGTCTAAAACTTTACATAATAATGTGTCTAAATTATATCTTTTAGACCGGTTTTGAGCGTTTTCAGTCTCAAATTGCATGATTTTAAAGTGTTTTAAGCTGTTTTCACCGTTTTTCAAGTATTCGTTTCTTAAATCTCTTTTATCTGGTTTTAGTCTGAATTTGTTTGATTTTACACTGTTTTAAGCTGTTTTCAGCTTTTTAGAAGAATTCTTAGTTTAGACCGGTTTAAGTTTTTCTAGTCTCAAATTACATGTTTTAATGTGTTTTTAAGCTGTTTTCACCGTTTTACAAGTTTTCGTGTCTTAAATCTGTTTTATCTGGTTTTAGAATCAAAAATTTGTTTGATTTTACACTCTTTTATGCTGTTTTAGAAGAATTCTTTTTTAGACCGGTTTAAGTGTTTCTAATCTCAAATTGCATGTTTTACATTATTTTTATGTTGTTTTCATTCTTTTACAAGAATTCGTGTCTCAAATCTGTTTTATGAGGTTCTAGTCTCAATAAGTTTGTTTTACACTGTTTAATGCTCCTAAATTCTGTTTCACAAGAATTACATCTTTTAAAGTCTAAAACTTTACCTAATAATGTGTCTAAATTATATCTTTTAGACCGGTTTTGAGCGTTTTCAGTCTCAAATTGCATGTTTTAAGCTGTTTTCACCGTTTTTCAAGTATTCGTGTCTTAAATCTGTTTTATCTGGTTTTAGTCTCAATTTGTTTGATTTTACACTGTTTTCAGCTGTTTTTAGAAGAATTCAATTTTTTAGACCGGTTTAAGTTTTTCTAGTCTCAAATTACATGTTTTAATGTGTTTTTAAGCTGTTTTCACCGTTTTACAAGTTTTCGTGTCTTAAATCTGTTTTATCTGGTTTTAGAATCAAAATTTGTTTGATTTTACACTCTTTTATGCTGTAAAATTTTTATTTTAGAACGGTTTAAGTGTTTCTAGTCTGAAATTATAATGTTTCTAACCTATTTTTATGTTGTTTTATTGTTTCACAAGAATTCCTCTTTTAAGCTGTTTCTACTCTCAATGTGCATGTTTTACACTTTTTTATTTATTGGTTTCAACGTTTTATAAGAATTCGTCTGTTACACTGTTTTAAGCGTTTCTAGTCTAAATTTACCTATTTTTACACTCTTCTTATGCTGTTTTCACATACTGTTTCTAGCGATTTAAAAGAATTCTTCTTTTAGACTGCTTTTAAACGTTTCTAGTCTCAATTTTTGTTGTTTAAAGTGTTTTAAGCTGTTTTCACCGTTTTACAAGTATTTGTGTCTTAAATCTGTTTTATCAGGTTTTAGTCTGAATTGTGTTCTAATCACAAATTGCATGTTTTACACTGTTTAATGCTCCTAAATTTGTTTCACAAGAATTATATCTTTTAAAGTCTAAAAACTTTACATAATAATGTGTCTAAATTATATCTTTTACACTTTTTTATTTTTTTGGTTTCAACGTTTTATAAGAATTCGTCTGTTACACCGGTTTAAGTGTTTCTAATCTCAAATTGCATGTTTTACACTATTTTTATGTTGTTTTCATTCTTTTACAAGAATTCGTGTCTCAAATCTGTTTTATGAGGTTCTAGACTCTGATATGTTTGTTTTATACTGTTTAATGCTCCTAAATTCTCTTTCACAAGAATTACATCTTTTAAAGTCTAAAAACTTTACCTAATAATGTGACTAAATTATATCTTTTAGACCAGTTTTGAGCGTTTTTAGTCTCAAATTGCATGTTTTTAAAGTGTTTTAAGCTGTTTTCACCGTTTCTCAAGTATTCGTGTCTTAAATCTCTTTTTAGTCTGAATTTGTTTGATTTTACACTGTTTTAAGCTGTTTTCAGCTTTTAGAAGAATTCTTAGTTTAGACCGGTTTAAGTGTTTTTAATCTCAAATTGCATGTTTTACACTATTTTTATGTTGTTTTCATTCTTTTACAAGAATTCGTGTCTCAAATCTGTTTTATGAGGTTCTAGTCTCAATATGTTTGTTTTTACACTGTTTTAAGCTGTTTTCAGCTTTTTAGAAGAATTCTTTTTTAGACCGGTTTAAGTGTTTCTAATCTCAAATTGCATGTTTTTACACTATTTTTATGCTGTTTTCATTCTTTTACAAGAATTCGTGTCTCAAATCTGTTTTATGAGGTTCTAGTCTCAATATGTTTGTTTTTACACTGTTTAATGCTCCTAAATTCTGTTTCACAAGAATTACATCTTTTAAAGTCTAAAAACTTTACCTAATAATGTGTCTAAATTATATCTTTTAGACCGGTTTTGAGCGTTTTCAGTCTCAAATTGCATGTTTTTAAGCTGTTTTCACCGTTTTTCAAGTATTCGTGTCTTAAATCTGTTTTATCTGGTTTTAGTCTCAATTTGTTTGATTTTACACTGTTTTATGCTGTTTTCAGCTTTTTAGAAGAATTCTTTTTTAGACCGGTTTAAGTTTTTCTAGTCTCAAATTACATGTTTTAATGTGTTTTAAGCTGTTTTCACCGTTTTACAAGTTTTCGTGTCTTAAATCTGTTTTATCTGGTTTCAGTCTAAATTTGTTTGATTTTACACTGTTTTAAGCTGTTTTCAGCTTTTTAGAAGAATTCTTTTTTTAGACCGGTTTAAGTGTTTCTAATCTCAAATTGCATGTTTTACACTATTTTTATGTTGTTTTCATTCTTTTACAATAATCTGTGTCTCAAATCTGTTTTATGAGGTTCTAGTCTCAATATGTTTGTTTTTACACTGTTTTATGCTCCTAAATTGTGTTTCACAAGAATTACATCTTTTAAAGTCTAAAAACTTTACCTAATAATGTGTCTAAATTATATCTTTTAATCGGTTATGAGTTGTTTTTAGTCTCAAATTGCATGTTTTAAAGTGTTTTAAGCTGTTTTCACCGTTTTTCAAGTATTCGTGTCTTAAATCTGTTTTATCTGGTTTCAGTCTGAATTTGTTTGATTTTACACTGTTTTAAGCTGTTTTCAGCTTTTTTAGAAGAATTCTTTTTTTAGACCGGTTTAAGTGTTTCTAATCTCAAATTGCATGTTTTACATTATTTTTATGCTGTTTTCATTCTTTTACAAGAATTCGTGTCTCAAATCTGTTGTATGAGGTTCTAGTCTCAATATGTTTGTTTTTACACTGTTTAATGCTCCTAAATTCTGTTTCACAAAAATTATATCTTTAAAGTCTAAAAACTTTACATAATAATGTGTCTAAATTATATCTTTTAGACCGGTTTTGAGCGTTTTCAGTCTCAAATTGCATGATTTTAAAGTGTTTTTAAGCTGTTTTCACCGTTTTTCAAGTATTCGTTTCTTAAATCTCTTTTATCTGGTTTTAGTCTGAATTTGTTTGATTTTACACTGTTTTAAGCTGTTTTCAGCTTTTTAGAAGAATTCTTAGTTTAGACCGGTTTAAGTTTTTCTAGTCTCAAATTACATGTTTTTAATGTGTTTTTAAGCTGTTTTCACCGTTTTACAAGTTTTCATGTCTTAAATCTGTTTTATCTGGTTTTAGAATCAAAAATTTGTTTGATTTTACACTCTTTTATGCTGTTTTAGAAGAATTCTTTTTTAGACCGGTTAAAGTGTTTCTAATCTCAAATTGCATGTTTTTACATTATTTTTATGCTGTTTTCATTCTTTTACAAGAATTCGTGTCTCAAATCTGTTTTATGAGGTTCTAGTCTCAATAAGTTTGTTTTTACACTGTTTAATGCTCCTAAATTCTGTTTCACAAGAATTACATCTTTTAAAGTCTAAAAACTTTACCTAATAATGTGTCTAAATTATATCTTTTAGACCGGTTTTGAGCGTTTTCAGTCTCAAATTGCATGTTTTTAAGCTGTTTTCACCGTTTTTCAAGTATTCGTGTCTTAAATCTGTTTTATCTGGTTTTAGTCTCAATTTGTTTGATTTTACACTGTTTTCAGCTTTTTTAGAAGAATTCAATTTTAGACCGGTTTAAGTTTTTCTAGTCTCAAATTACATGTTTTAATGTGTTTTAAGCTGTTTTCACCGTTTTACAAGTTTTCGTGTCTTAAATCTGTTTTATCTGGTTTTAGAATCAAAATTTGTTTGATTTTACACTCTTTTATGCTGTAAAATTTTTATTTTAGACCGGTTTAAGTGTTTCTAGTCTGAAATTATACGTTTCTAACCTATTTTTATGTTGTTTTATTGTTTCACAAGAATTCCTCTTTTAAGCGTTTCTACTCTCAATGTGCATGTTTTTACACTTTTTATTTATTGGTTTCAACGTTTTATAAGAATTCGTCTGTTACACTGTTTTAAGCGTTTCTAGTCTAAATTTACCTATTTTACACTCTTCTTATGCTGTTTTCACATACTGTTTCTAGCGATTTAGAAGAATTCTTCTTTAGACTGCTTTTAAACGTTTCTAGTCTCAATTTTTGTTGTTTAAAGTGTTTTAAGCTGTTTTCACCGTTTTACAAGTATTTGTGTCTTAAATCTGTTTTATCAGGTTTTAGTCTGAATTGTGTTCTAATCACAAATTGCATGTTTTACACTGTTTAATGCTCCTAAATTCTGTTTCACAAGAATTATATCTTTTAAAGTCTAAAAACTTTACATAATAATGTGTCTAAATTATATCTTTACATTTGTTTTTTTATTTTTTGGTTTCAACGTTTTATAAGAATTCGTCTGTTACACCGGTTTAAGTGTTTCTAATCTCAAATTGCATGTTTTACACTATTTTATGTTGTTTTCATTCTTTTACAAGAATTCGTGTCTCAAATCTGTTTTATGAGGTTCTAGTCTCAATATGTTTGTTTTACACTGTTTAATGCTCCTAAATTCTCTTTCACAAGAATTACATCTTTAAAGTCTAAAAACTTTACCTAATAATGTGTCTAAATTATATCTTTTAGACCAGTTTTGAGCGTTTTTAGTCTCAAATTGCATGTTTTAAAGTGTTTTTAAGCTGTTTTCACCGTTTCTCAAGTATTCGTGTCTTAAATCTCTCTTTTTAGTCTGAATTTGTTTG